>NW_017731885.1:181221-182315 GCF_001890085.2 Hipposideros armiger | reverse complement strand
ATTCTAGAAAACTCATCGTGTTCTAAATAGCTGATATCTAAATGAATTTTTTAAAAAACATATATATTCATATTTCTGGAAACTACATAGATTTTCTGTGTATGGGGCTAATATGAAGCTTCCTCTTTAAATAAATTTAACTCTACAAAAAGAATAAAATTTAACTTAAAAATATTAAGTAAATAACTAAACAGGTGTGCATAAATACGACAAAGAATGACTGATGACTGAGAAACAATTATTTAACTCATAGTCAACCCAAAGTCAAGTGAGAACTAAAATACAATTATGAACATTTCTGTCCCATGCTTAGAATCTACCAGTGACACCCTTTTGCCTTTAGGATGAAGTCTAAACTTCTGAAGTCTGACTTTGCCATTCGTTTCCAGACTCATTTCCTGCTAAGGCCCCTCTCCCATGTGCCACTCCCTAAATAGCCATGTTCTTTCTCAGTCGTGCATTTGCACATGTCTTCCTCCACTTGTCCCCAGGGGGCAGGCTGCTGCTCATCCGTCAGCTTCAAATCCAGAGGTGCTTCTCATGGAGACAAGTTATCTGTCACTTCATGCTCCTCCCAGAGCAGTGAGCACACACCTCCGCCATTGCATGTAGCCCTTTTACAGTAGTTACGTGCTTTCGTATCTCCTTCTCTGTAGTCGTTGAGAGCAGCCTTTGTGCAGCCAAGACATATACCTGGTCCTGGACACACTGGGAGAAAGAAATAGATCCCTTCTTGCAGTGAGCTCTCAGTCTAAGAATGCAGGCCCTGAGTACTAAGCCAGAGAATAAGTACTACGCTCAGCTCCTATGAAGCGGGATGCCCTCTCCAGTCTAATCAGAGCCTTAAAGAATATGTAGGAATCAGTCAATTGAGCGTTAAGTGCCATTTTAGGAACATTATAAGCGAAGCATGTATCTAGGAAACAAGGCCAAGATGAAAGGGTTGGGGTTGGTGCACAGCTTGTGTTTGGTCTTGGTCTCCAGTCTTTGGCAGGCAGGCCAGCAGTAGTCAGCTCTTGGTAAAGGATGAATGAATAAATGCATGTGTAATTGAAAGAAAGGTTTTGAAGCCTAAGAGTGACATGGTCAGACTT
>NW_017731885.1:176902-178476 GCF_001890085.2 Hipposideros armiger | reverse complement strand
AATCTCTTGACATGTAGAATAATGAGCTAGAACCAACAAATTATAGTTTGATAGGAATGAATATAATCATAAACATGGGTTACAAATTCTACTCTATTAGCACAAAATTGTTGGTCTGATTGCAGTTCTTGTGAAAAAGATCTACCTGCCAACTTAGAGTGAATCAACCGTGTAATGAGCTGTCCCAAAGCTAGTACAAGCATAGACAGCAATGATATACACTTCAGAACAAGGAAGACAATGGTTTCTCCGTTTTCAGTATTGGTTAGACAACATGTGGATTATAGCCTTGAACATATGTTAGGAAGTTGTCCAGGAATATGAGTTCTGAAATTTAATCATGAGAATAATTGAATGGGCCAATGTATCAACCTTGGAAAAGTCAAATCTAAATGATCTTTACTTCTTCCCCGCTTGGAGTCACGCTAATCTTTGGGCTAGCCAGTGCCATCATTCTCACCAGTTCTCCGTGTCGCTAGGCTCACAGAATGCCAACAAGTGCCAGTCACTATGAGAACTAGGCCAAAAGGAAATGAGAAGGAGAAGCGACAGGCCTATGTGTGAAAATTCCATGGAACACAAGGCTCAGAAAAATGGCTTGGCAGCCACTTTAGCACTGTGGTGAGCGAATGTGGCATATGAGTGACATAGTCTTAAACCACCAAAGGAAGTTAGTTACTCACGGCACATGTCTTACTGACGGGAGTTCATAAAGAGTGTTTCCCATTTACCTTTATTATAATTTTGCTCACGTCAAATGTTTTCTTAGCTAAAAAACATAAAATGCCCTCTCATTAAATGTAGTTATCATTTACTTAAGGTGAAGTCTCTTTATGCCAAGGCTATTTTTTTATATTTTTAGAAATTAGGAAAACACAGAGAAAATAGTATTAGAATACATAATATTGGGTTGTCGGAAAAGTCATGATGCATTTTTGCAAGGAAAAACAGAAAAAATATGTCATGGCTTTTCCGACAACCCAATAGATGATTCGCTTCAATTCCAACTTTTCAGTCATTAAATATTTCAACTAAAAATCTCCAAGCCAAGGGCTGGCCGAGTGGCTCAGTTGGTTAAGAGCTCGCTCAAAAGTTTGAGCTCTGAGCAACAGCGGTTTGATGCCCAGCCCGAGCTGAGCTACCGCTGAGCTGCCAACAGGTGGCAGGATGGCTCAGCTAAAAAAAAAAAAATCTCCAAGCCTAAGTTTTTGACATGTCTATTAAAAATATTTTGGAAGCCTTTAGAGATGCTGGTCCATGGATTTACTTAAGTTGGATATTCTACCCATCTGGCAGGTACGTCCCTGCTAAGCAGTTTCATCTGAATTCACTAACACCAGGTTTTCATCCTTTCTGTTCTGGAATATCTTACGTGTGGCCCACCTACCACCTGAGTACCTGGTGTTTAACTCGAAGGAAAAAAGCACTGGGTACTATTTCCTGCCTAATGCCTCTTCACTTTTAGTAATGCACTGCTTGCATGAGATCTGTGAGTTTCCAAGTTACTGCGTACGTGTGTGTGTGCACGTGCATATATGTGTGTATGCATATGTATGTATGTGTGTGTGTGTGTG
>NW_017731885.1:174201-175383 GCF_001890085.2 Hipposideros armiger | reverse complement strand
CCGACGGAGGTGTTACCATAAAAACCATACTCTTGCATCAATTTTGGAGAAGCCATTTTCTTACCTGGTACCAGGTCATCTCTAGACTCTGTCCATCACTTTGGCAGCTGAGACTGGGACAATAAATGGAGTCAGTGCTACCCAAAAGAAGGTATTTCTTATGTGGCACAGGATTCACACAGGATATGTTTGTCTTGGGCTTAACTTCTAAGACCATCTTAACACAACAGGCCTCATCCTGGGGTCTCCTAGGAGAGTTAACAAGGTTTTGTGAACATAGATATTATATCCAGACAATATGGAATTTGGGAATGTTTTCAGATAGGAATGCATTGGGGACGTACCTAATCCTGGGTCTACAAATATAGGACCCAGCATTGTTCATCTCCATGGTCAAAAAACGTAGGGTATTTTTGTCCAGAATGATGTGAGAATAGTTTTTAGTAATTTCCCTTAATGTATCCCCATTTTGAGGTTGCAGATACCACTGAACGTCAGATACGTCGTTACTATCACTGCAGGGCAGGTATGCAGGACCTTGGGTTGGTGAGTGTTGATTTCTGTCATAGAAATGGGATTTCTGTGGCTTTGGTAATTCACAAAGTAAGATAAACTCCTCCTCACTCCTTGCAGAATATGTCCAAATAATTTTTTTGGTGGAGCAATCTGAAAACCCCAATAAACAAAGCAACACAGAAACACATTAGAAGATGAAACTCTAACATATTTACAAAGAGTACTTGTGTGTCGTTCCTCTTAGTGACGTTCCCATTTTGCAAGGGCAAAAAAAGCTCACATTCTAACTCCCTCCCAGTGGACTTCAGCATCACCAGTAGCAACAGCTATTTCCTGTTAAAAGTGGCTGAACCACCCCTCATTCCCTTTCCACCCCTCCCACTGAACACCAGCTATGATAACTGGGTTCCCCATCAATGCTCGGTATCAGCTGAAAGCTGTGCACCCCAATAATTTCTCCTCCTACACCCACCTTAACAGTAAGAAAGAAATGTGCTATATTAGTAGGTCATGTGGCTGATATATCAGATTATCTGTCACTTTAAACTTTGACCACAAGACTCACGGTATTAACGTGAAAAGCGAAAACCCCTACCTGAAATATTAAATCCTTTAATTCTCTCTCCTGCAACAAGCCAGAGAAATATCCATCCCAAACAGAGCATT
>NW_017731885.1:171323-172391 GCF_001890085.2 Hipposideros armiger | reverse complement strand
GGCATAGGCTGCAGCCCCTGCTGCAGTGGGCTGCCATAAGCTACCGTGTGTGGCCGGCAGCCAGTGTGAGCTGCCAAGAGCTGCCATGAGTAGCCATCCAATGGCCGGTAACTGACTGCCTCAGCCGGGAAGAGTGCAATGATCACAATACCAACATGGGCCAATGAAGCAACGTCCTCCACAACCGGACTGAAAAACAAAAGGACAGCAACTTGTCTGTTCCCCTTCCCCGATTCCCCAACGCTGTTCCCCAACCCCAATTCCCCAATAAAATCTTTAATAAAAAAATATATATATATTATTCTGACACTTATTAAAACAGCAAGGAAGACTTTGTTCAAGACTATTGAAATAGGGGAGAAAGATCAAGCTCAATTCAGAATACAACAAAGATAGGTGAGGATTTATAGCCAAGGAGCATGGTAACGAGATAAGGAGGTGAAAAATTACTAAGAGGTGACATCAAAGACAGGGGAATTCTTATTAAATGGACCTAACAGGATTCTTTCTGAAGGCAGGTCAAGGACTGTGAAGGACGGGAGGACAATTTAGCAGAAGTCTTTGCGAGGGTTTTGCTGGGAAGACTAAAGACAGGACTGGAGCTAGCAGCAAAGCCTGGTTGAGAAGAGGTCTTCAGAGGAGCCTGACTAAAACTTGGTCAAGGAGACAGTCTTTGTCAACATGATAATGCAAAGAAACAATTTCAGGAAAATTAAATGAAGAAACAAATGCAGTGATACATAAAAGGAAAAAATAAAGAAGAAAAGGGAGATTGGAAGGAAGGAAGGAAGGAAGGAAAAATAAGTTACACTAAATATCATATGGCCACTATGAAAAGTCCCTTTAAAAATCTTCTCCCCACAACATCTGTGCTTCTTAGGGAGCTCACAAAATCAATCTCTCTCGCTCCACTTCCAACCAGCCATGCAAGTTCCTCACCTCACGCCTCCCTGCGTTTACTGGGCACTCCTACAACCACTCCCTCCACCCACGACTTTCCCAGAAGAGTTCTCTCCAGGTGTCTTCATCTTTTCTCATAAAGAAATACTTGGCTTTCCTCATCTTATA
>NW_017731885.1:169766-171214 GCF_001890085.2 Hipposideros armiger | reverse complement strand
AAAAAAAAATGACCCAAGATGAATTGAAAATGCCAGATTCTTCACATTTAGGGGAGCTAGTGGTATAGCTCATATGTATAAAATTTGAGACTGTCTGCACATTTCTAATTTGTAATAACAGTTACAGAATAGAGGATGCTTCCTTCTCTGTGCCTCAAATAAGAAAGGGAAAATTGTGGGACGGCCAGTTGGCTCAAGTGGTTGGAGCGCAGGCTTATGACACCAAGGTTGCCAGTTCAATCCCTGCATGGGCCGGGGAGCAGTGCCCTCCACAGTTCCATTGAAGACAACTACTTGACTTAAAGCTGGGGAAACACATTGTTCCCCAATAAAATTTTAAAGATAAAATAAAATAAAGAAAAAAAAGAATTTTTTTTTTAAAAGAAGGAAAGTTGTTCCTGGCTGGCATTACTACCAATCCTCTGACATATAAAAGGGGGAGCATGTAACCTCAAGAGAGAGAATCAGAGCCTGGGCTGTTTCCTGGTGGTGTTGCCCCCCTTGCTGATAGGGTGGGCATTAGAATTTTCAAACCATTTGCAAGAGATGAGATAAAGACACTGGGATGGTGTCCTAGTCCATTCAGGTTGCTATAACAGAATACTAAAGACTGGATGGATGGTTTATAAACAACAGAAATTTATTTTTCACAGTTCTAGAGGCTGGGAAGTCCAAGATCAAGGCACTAGCACGGTCATATTCTGGTGAAGTCTCTTTATTGGTTCAAAGCCAGTGTCCTTTTGCTGTGTCCTCACTTGGCCAAAAGCATTAGGGCTCTCTCTGGAATGTCTATTATAAGACTATTAATGTCATTCATGAAGGCTCCACCCTTATTACATAAGCACCTCCCTAAGGCCCCACCTTCTAATACCATCACTATGGGTATCATCCTTGAGGATTAGGATTTCAATATATGAATTTAGAGGGAGTGGGGAACAAACATTCATACCATAGCAGTGGGTAATATTTGGTTTTCATTAAATTTTCTTTTCAGCAGAAAATAAAAGAAATTTTCCTATAGAACAGTTTTGTCAGTGCCCCTGAGAGTTCTGAACTATTATCACTAACATAAAAATAACCTGTGTATTATTCTTGGAGTTATAGGAATAAGGTAACTTAACCCCTGAACTTTAGCTAAAATTTTCTCCTAAAACATTCCAATATGGTTTTAGGGGTTTTTTTGGGGGGGAGGGGTGGGGTGGGAGGCAAAAGAAATGGTACGGCTCCTGTCCTCAAGGTTCTGACACAGTGTGGAAAACAATCTTAAAGAAAATATATTATTGGGCCGGCCGAGTGGCACATTGGTTAAGAGCTGGCTTGGGATGCCAGCTCTGAGCAGCAGGGCCGGGGTTCGGATCCCACATGAGGGCCAGTGACACTGTCCTCTACAGCTGAGATGGTGAACAACAGCCCGACCTAGAGCTTGGGCTACCGTGAGTCGCCGTTGA
>NW_017731885.1:159747-168746 GCF_001890085.2 Hipposideros armiger | reverse complement strand
TTTCCCAGAAGAGTTCTCTCCAGGTGTCTTCATCTTTTCTCATAAAGAAATACTTGGCTTTCCTCATCTTATAGTATTCTACATTTTCAACCAGTAAGTTCCACACACACACACACACACACACACACACACACACACTTATCATGTCTCCAACACCTTCAGATGCAGGAGGAGGGAGTAACTTTAATATTTATAAATGTGTTACCACTAATGTGTCTCTAGCAGAAACACTGAGCTTGAGGTGTCTTTGGGGAGCCAGCTGGAGCATTTCAAGGGCAGCAGGGTGGGACTCAGAGGGGATCTGGATCGGCAGCATAAGGCAGTGTTCAAGCCAGAGAAGTCTGTCCACTGCGAGGAGAGGGCAGCTAGACTTCCGTGAGGAAAACCAGCCTGGATAGGTGGGTCAGGGCCAAGGGAAAATTACAAAGGATAAACCCAAAAGGAAGAAAAAAAACACAACACACAGAGACCACCCTGACACTAAACACAGAGAAAGTTGCGAGTTACAGAGGAATCGGGCACAAAAAAAAGACTGAAAAGTGTCCACTAGGTTTGGCCTCCAATGGTCAGATCAGCATGCACAGTGGGGGTGAGAAGATGGAGAGCTGTGCAGTGGTGAGTGAGTAGGGGAAGGAGTGTGGGGGGCGGGGACAAGCCACACGTGCCACAGGCTACACTGTGCAGGGCAGCCAGGGTGGGGTTTGCTCATGTGTTGAGGAAAGGAGGGTTTTGACATGATTCCACTGTGAGAGGAATACATGGGCCGGGTAACAGGTACCAGGGATAGTGAGGAGTGGGTTTATGGACCATTCTCTCTGAGAAGGTGGAAGGAGATACAGCCCTGAAAACCACAGAGCGATTATCTTGGACAGGAGGCAGGCAGAGCTACTCAGGGTGGGCAGGTCTATCCAGGCTAGTTGGCCCAGGTCAGAGCAGGAAGTGCAGGATGTTTGCCCCTGGCTGCTGAGTGCTCAGTGAAGAAGGGATCAGTGAGATTGTGGGGGGCCTTGAAGAGTGCCAGGGCAGGGACTAGAGTCACTGCATTATTTATCCCTATTGGTGACAACTGGTGACACTTTCTTATGAGGGCATTGGTCAAGAAATGAGGCAGGATAAAGCAACTGCCTTTCGAGATCTGGGCTGCCCCCCTTGCCTTTCTTTCCTTTGCCCACAAAGCCCCTGACTGAACAGTTGTCCTATCACCAACCCCTGGAGGCATCTTCCTAAAAAGCAAGCCTGAGGATGATGTTTCCATGCCCATGAGATAAAGAATCGATTCCCAAACACCTTGTGTAAAACTCTGTATGACCTGATTTGGCTCCTTCATGTCTTACTTTGGAATTCTCCCCCAGAGAGAACTTCCCTGACCCCCTGCATGATGAAACCCATCCCTTCCTCCTGATCACTGCACCAGCCAGCAGCAATGATCTCTCCTACTACTCATTTGATATCACTTTGTCTTAGCACACATTATTGTCTGAAAATATCTTGTTTCAAAAACTCCTCTCCCAGCTAGAATTGAAGTTCATACCAGTAGGAACTGATGCTCTTTTCCAGACTTCATGATTTCTCCCAAAATAGTGCCTGGCTAACAAAAAGAGCTCAGTAATAGCTTGTTCATAATTTATCCGCACCCAAGTATAATTGTTATTTCAGAAACCTTATTCTTCTGCTAGATTGGGAGCTCCTTAAGAGTAGGGATCCTGTTTCAGAAATCCTATCTCCAAATCCAGGACAAACCTTCATGCATAAATCGCCATCCTTTCTGTTGTTGGAATAAAATGCAAAACACTTCAGAAGGAGTCAGAACAATTGCAGAATAATCTAGGTTTAACCCTTAACTTGCTGCGTGACTCCAGTTAAAACACCTAGCCTCTCTCTGTGCTTCTGTCTTCTTATATGCAAAATAAATTGTTTGGGTATTTCAGTAGCTCCTCCACGTTAGAGCTAAGGGATCAGAACTTCTGGGGGTTCAGCTGGGAAATCTGTAAAAAATTTTTTAAGCTCCCTGACTTGGAAACCATGGGATTGCATGATTGCTCTGATCATCTCAGCTCTAACATTCTGTGATTCCATGGTTGAATGCCTGACACAATAGCAAATTGGTTACCATGGCACCCAGCAGTCTCCAGCCCTCAGGAATTCCCATCCCTATCTTGAGGGGACAGGTGCTGTCTCCATGATACATTCACCTGCTGGCCTAGGAGCTCAGGCTGCCTGAGGCTGTTTCCAGATGACAGCTTTGTCTCTGAGACTGTGTTCCTTAAATTATCTTGATTATAAGAATCACCTGGAACACTTGTTACAAATGCAGATTTCTGGGCTCTCCAAATTCTATTGAGTCAGATTCTCAAGGAGAACATGGAATCTATGTTATAAACAAGTGTCAAGAGTGATCACTATGATCCAAGAAGCATCCTTGGGAAGGATGCTCGTCCTCAAGGACAAGAATAGATCTGGGCGGTGGGTCCGTGCTGAGTTATAGTCGCTGTTAACAGCACTGTTGGCAACTAAACATCCTGAGAACAAGTCCATTCTGGAAACTCCATTTATGTGGGATAACACAACTGATGTAGTTTGTCAATATCTATCTCTTTAGGACCATTTAATGTCTATGCAGTGACTTTCATTCCACCATCACTAAGATGCTTCTGTGAATCATAAGGAATCACACAAGGTGCAGAATGTATCAATTATCGAGCATTAAGCACCAGAACGCAAACCAGGCTGCAGACTCTCTGTTCATGGGAGTAAAATGGTGGACAAGTGGCACTGAATATTGTGGGCCCCTGGTCTCTCATATACTTTCTGTCCCTGCTCTGGAAGATGGCTGTTGTCCTCTCATTTTACTGATGGACAATCTAAGTTCACGTTGCTATAAATAGTGGTCCCCACTATTAATAATAATCACGGGCCGGCTGAGTGGCTCAGTTGGTTAAGAGCTCTCTCAAGAGTTTGAGCTCTGAGCAACAGCGGTTCGATGCCCGGTCTGAGCTGAGCTGCCACTGAGCTGCCAAAAGGTGGCAGGATGGCTCAGCTAAAATAAATAAATAAATAAATAAATAATAATAATAATCACACCTTTGGTAAGTATTAGAAGGATGGTTTATGCACAGGTGTAGAGAGGGTCTCAATGACTCTGATTTTCCCATCTCCGCATCCTGTCGCTTTACAGAAAGAGACAAGAGCCCAACTGGGTGACTTCAAGTATCTGAAGGGTCTCTTCTCCAAAATATTTTTCATGCTTCTTTTTGAGAACCACATTTCTTTTGGTGGTCACCTACCTCAGTTAGTCAAGGCTACAATTTCAGTTATCTTTGGTTGATAATGAACTAAAAATTTCACTGACCAAAGCTTTGGATGGAAGAAGGAAAAAGAGAAGAAAATACTGGGGGAGGCAGGTACCAAAGATGGCAACCATCGTGAGTCCCTCTACTCTTCACCTTCCCCACAAAATGCTCAAAGCACTATAAATAGGTTTATTTTATAAACACCAGTTTTTTTATAAAGTGAAGACTCAAGATACACAGAGATATAAATGTTGCTAGTTAGATAGCACATGCATCATTACAAAATATTTTATGAAAAGGAATTGTGGTAGTAATTCATTTCTCAGCTTACATTTTCTGGTTAGGAAATCTAGTGGGGGGAAAAAAGTACTATTGTCTTACCTTTATTTCCTGTTCTTAGGACATAAAAAAGAGGAAAGAACTTTAAGTCATTTCAGTGACTGCCGGCTTTTCTATCTGAAGAAAAACATGTGAGAAGATCCATTTTCAAAGAGTCCAACTACTGTACTTCTTCCTAGCCAGAGAGATAACTAGAGAAGACACAATAGCCATTTAACTCTCACAAGTTTAATATATAATGAGGTATACCTGGAGAAAAAAGAAAACCTTCAAGATTTTATAAGTGACTGCTGGCATTGTCAAACCTATGGTCATACAGAGGAAAATCAAATAACTACCCCTATCAGTAGATGGAAATGCCTTGAAGATGAAACATCTAAACCCTTTGGCCAACCTCCTCAACTAGATAAGGTTTGTGGTTAGGTTTAGTTGAAAAGTGAGTAAGCCAATTTCCCTTGCAGAAATTTCCTGTAAAGGCTATTAGCACTTAATTTCTCAACTGTGGGTTGCTGGTTTTTTTTCACGTTGTAAAACTAACCCTTGAAAGTGTAACCTTGAAAATATAAGCTAAACCTTTTCTTGTGATTAATTTTTGAATCTGAAGGAAAAAATGTCTTTCTCTGACACCATTTACAATATATGAAGCAAGAATTTATTGACACAGAGTGGGAAATGAATTTAAAGTCTAAAATCACCAAGGTAGTATTTTGTGCCTATTTATTAAGAGACAGCTTCAAAATATAAAATATAATTAAGAACACCACTGTTTCTGTGATAGAAGAACTTAATTTAAATCAGTTAACAAGGACCTTGTAACACTCTGAGACCACGGTGGTCAGAAAGAGGCCTATCTAGAAAGCATCTTGGTTAAGCCCAGATAACACCCTCCATCAGGAGTCTGATATTCTAATAAAAATAAGGTTGATTCATCTGAGCACATCAAAGCCCCAGGGCTATGTACATATAACTAGAGGATAACATAAAATACAAAAGGAGACTAAGTTCACTTTGGGATGAAGGCAAAAGAAGTGTTTCGCTGAGGTGAGGGTGGGAGGATAGAAGAGGGAATTAGTAATTCTAGCTAGAAATGAGCCCAAAGTGTACCCATCGCTGATCATGAATCTGCCTAGGATTCCAGGTGGATGTGAGGGTTTTTTTTTCAGGCCTATTCCAAGAGAAGTCATAGGGAGCAGCTGAAAGAGTATTCCAGCTTGGGAATGTCGATGGCTGAAACCATGGATATTACAAAACCCTATATAGACTATGTTATTTTCCTATGCACACATGTATATGATAAACTTTAATTTATAAATTAGGCACAGTATGGGATTAACAATAATAATTATAATAAAATGTAACAATTATAACAATATATTGTAACAAAAGTTATGTGAATGTAGTCTCTCTCTTTCTCTGATAAACAAGACAGCTACTAAGTGACTAATGGGAAAGTAGCACACGCAGCGTGGACAGGCTGGGCAAAGGGACGATTTGCATCTCCGGTGGGACAAAGCAGGATGGCATGCGATTTCATCACACTACTCAGAACAGTGTGCAATTTAAAACTTATAAATTGTTCATATCTGGAATTTTCCACTTAAGTTTTTGGACTGTGATTGACTACAGGCAACTGAAAGCATGGAATGTGAAGCTGTGGATATGGGGGCGGGGCTGGAAATGATGCCCAACTTCTTGCTTTGATATCAGGTAGAAAATAATTTTATTATTCAAGACAGAGACTGTAGTAAGAAGTAGAGGCTTAGAGAAACTAGAGTATGTTCTGTATAAATAGTTGAGTTTTAGGTGCTATGTATATTTCTAGGTAAAGCTACCCAATGTAGAGCTGAATATATTATTGTGGAGCTCAGAAAACAGATCTCAAATAGGCAGAAAGATTTTGCTCTTTAGGTTAGCTGAAGTGATAAGCAAGCATGAGAAGAAGAGTCCAGGAAGAAACCTGGAAATGTTTAGGGGGAGAGGGGCATGGAACAGAAAATAGAAACCACTAAAGCAATATGAAAAGAAAATATTAAAATTCTGCTATGAGATCAAGGAGGGAATGATTTCATTAATCCCTGGGAGGTTTCAAGAAGAAAAGAGGGGCAGACGGTGCTGAATACAACAGAAAAATCAATCAGAAGGATTGAAAAGTTTCCATTAGTTTTGGCCATCCAGAGGCTGCAGGACTAGTAGACGGTGGAGTATGGAAGATATTGCCACAAATGGAGCAAGGACTAATGAGAAGGCAAAGAGTAGCCTGTCTAGTTCAGAACCTTGACTTTGAACAAAGTTTTAGATATAATCTGTTGACTTCTTAACAGTGAAAAGGGTGCCTTACCCCACCTCCCACCACAAACACATTTCCCCTCCATTTACCTTCAAATATAGTTATATCATAATTTTAGTTAAAAAAATATTTAATGTTTATACTACTGTGACTAGGTAAATATTATTTATGGCACAGCCATCTAGCGCTTTTTGACATTTTGCTTGCATGTACCAACTTTTGTTTCACTTGAAGCTAATAATTATTTTTCCTGGTTGATTACATTTCTCTAGACCTATTATTAATTCATTTCTAAATTCTCCCCCAGAAATGTAAATCGCCTCTCAGTGCACACTGAGAAATCTATCTTCTTCCTGAAAAAGGTTTGTCTGGAGCGTGCTGTTTACTCAAATACGGCTTAGGCACAATTGCCATTCTTAGATTTCCATTTGCGATGAGCCGGGAGATAATTTTTACTATTCTTATATGTTACAGCCCCTATTTCTGACCCATAAACTGTTTTCTTCTTAGGGAACGCTCTTTTTTGGAGGCTCACCTCTTCGAGTAGACCTCAGACAAAGGGTACATGGGAGGTAAATACCTTGAGACCCTATATGTACAAAAAACTCTATTTTGGCCTCTTATTTAAATAATTGTTTGGTTGAATATAGAACTCTAAGAAGCACATCATTTTTACTTCCAATTTTGATGGCATTTCTTTAGTCATTTTGCTGAGTAATTTTAATCTGGAAGTGCACATCCTTCAATTTTGAGATATTTCCTTTAATTATTTCTAAAATGAGTTTTTTATTTCTCTATTCTCATTTTATAAGGTGTCTACTTACTTTCATTTTATAGATAATTTATTACTTTAATTTAAGCTAATATTCTCATTCCTTTTTTCCCTCTGTTTTTCAATGTATTGAGCTTTTTGTTTTACATTCTGATTGACATTTCACCATCTGCCAACTCTGATATTTTGTTTTCAACTTCAGTTACCTTGCTTTTAATTTCCAACACCACTTTTCTATGCTCTGATATAACATAATTTCTTTGAGAAAATTAAAATTTGTTTTTAAATATGTTTTTCCTTTGGCTTTTATCTCCATTTCCTCCAAGCTCCATTTTGTTGTTAATCTTGACCTTTCATAGTGAAGAACATTCTCAAATATGTGGTGATTTTTCACAGTTCACTAATATTAAAGAACATTTAAAGATTGCACATACACTCACAGAAAAAACTAGATCAATTTTTGCTTAGAAACAAACACACAAATTTCTAAATAAAATATTAGTGATTTAAATACAAAGGTGATTTAAAGAAATACATTGGGGTAAAGTGGGATTTATTCCAGAAATGCAAGACTGGTTTGATATTAAGAAAACATTAATATTTTCTAAGAAAAAAAAAAGCACATGATAATCTCCATAGTTGCAGAAAAGACACTGGATAAAAGTCAACACCTATTTATATATTTTTTAAAATTACTTAATAAAATTGGAACCAATGAAGATGTCCTTAAATTATTTAAATATATATATGGTGTGGATATGTAAAATAATATTATACTCAATGGGGAAACGCTAGGGCCTTCCCACTAAAGATAGGAACAAGAGAAGTATATCTATGTCCATTATTATTTAGCATTATATTGGAGGTTTAATTACCAATGCAATTAAACAAAAAAAGCAATTAGAGGCATCTCTGAGGAACTGAGGACTCCCAAAACATAATTTGAAAGTCTGTTTTTAGCACTCACCACTAGTTATTAAATACACATATCAGGTAAGTTGTAGTAACTGTATAAATGGGACACTGCATCCCTGGGTGTGTATGAATATGTGAATCCACAATATAGGCCACAAAGAGGTAGAAACAGGTTTTCACAAGCCTCACTCAGGATTTCAGGTATTGGTCTCAGAGCTCCTAGGACGGTGATTACTATCAGTGTGGCATGCAGGTAGGGCTGGAAAGACCCTGTGTCCTGCCACAGTGCACACACATCCTGTTTCCTGTTAGATTTGTGGCTTGGCCATTCTCTGAAGAACCCTCCTTTGCTCACGAGCTGGCCTCTCAGAGGAGTTTCTGCTCAGAAAGATGGCTTCCCTCAACCCCTGCATCCCCTCCCTCAGAGCTGCACTTCAGGCCAAGGTGATGAGTTATTTCCTCTGAGTATTTAAAGCTATGCTTCAACTCAGCCTTGGGCACCAGTTTTGCCAGTGTCCCCACTTCAGACAGGCATGTTGACAGCTACAAGGGAAGCCCATCCTCCCTGCACCTTGCAGATAGTCCTGGTAAGCCGACCATTTGGCATCCATATAGGGTGAGCTCCTGGTACCTGTCAGGGTCTAACTCCCCACACATTGGCAGATGCCACAGCAGGCATGCTCCAGTCAAGTGTGTACTTTCACCCTGTGCAGGCCTTGAGCGCTATTTCTGCCCCACCCGATCCCTCATCCTTACCTTAGTTGCCTAGAAGAAAGCCTGAAGGTTCTTTGTGCTCTTTCCTCCTCCTCTGAGCCCCTTCAGACAGCCCTGCTTCCTCTCTGCAGCCCTCTGTCCTAGACACTCTTAGTGGAAAGTGCCCGCAGGCTCCAGAAATGTGCCCCAAATCTCACTGTCCAACAAGCAGTTCCAAAGAGAGGATGCACACCTCTGTACCCCAGCCTTGTCACACCAGCTCGTTTTGTGACCTGGGTCAAGTCAGACATAGTAAGTCAGTTACTAACTCAAGTTCCTGGGTTTAGAAAATGTAAGTTATAAGGCCTCTCTCTGCTGTACAAGAGTATAACTCTAATTCAATACATGCTTCCAGCACATAATAGACATACAAGAGGTATTTCTTTGCACATCTTAGAGAGTTGGTTATTCCCTGATGCTCTGAAATGGACTCCACGATTTAAGGACATCTGAAGTCATCGAAGAGGATGATGTCATCCTATCAATACAAATGATTTATTAGTCCTAGTTGGAAATATTTGCACTTAAACTAAAAAATATGCACATTAATTAACCGGCTTGTACTGAGGGGCCTTGTGAGAGAGGGAAGGAGATTCTTCTTTTGCTCCTGGATGGAAGGTAAAATGAAGAAGGTGGACGTCTT
>NW_017731885.1:155278-158137 GCF_001890085.2 Hipposideros armiger | reverse complement strand
AGGTCACAGAAGTTGCAATCCCAGGATTTGAGCTCAAGCATCTTGGTTGCACAGCTCATATACTAAACCATTTGCCGTGCTGCTGCCACCCTGAAGGCATTTTAAATATGTAATTTTTAAAAAATCAAGCAAGTAACTATCATTTTTTGTTGTTGCTTAGTGGTTAATATGATCTGTCACCCATCCTGTATATAAACATTTATGTAAAATCAGCAAATGTTTTTGACCATTTTTGAAAGCCAGAGAATTATTTGAATTAAAAATTGTGTCTCTCATGACAGATAAAAAGTTGTTTGGGGTTCCTTTCAAGACGTTCCCACAACCAGACCCAGTTAAGCAAGCCCCGTGTGGTGCCTTCGTGGGGTTCCAAGAACCATGGGCCTGCCTCTGAGCTGGGACATTTGGACACATCCTGAGGCCAACACCCTGTTACAGCACACGCCTTGCTCCTCTAATCGGTGCGCAGCCTTGCCAGCTCTTGCCCACATCTCAGACACCATCACGGTCTTTAGAGGTAGGTAGCTATGGTGGGAGTGTGAAAGCACCATGCCAGTTACTATGTCACCTACTGGCTCATAGAAAATGCCACTTCATCAACTTAAAATCCTTTAGTGCAGTTGTGAAAATTAAAAACTCATAAAGATGTGCCCTTTTCGTAAAGGGTAAGTTATTTTGTATCATTCCCAGCCTCAGTATTCAGTTATGAAAGAGGAAGAGACAGGAGATCCATTTCTTTTGAATTCCAGGGTCTTCTGTGAGCACATGACCACAGCTCAAGGTTCGGTCTTATCCTTGACAACCAAATGACAAGTTTCATCTTCAAACTGAGTTGGGTTTTCATAGAGTAGAGTCAAATATTTTGAATAATGTTGCCCTTTGTTATAAACAAGCTCTTCCCTCAATCCC
The DNA here is from genome assembly GCF_001890085.2 of Hipposideros armiger. Lineage (NCBI taxonomy): Eukaryota > Metazoa > Chordata > Mammalia > Chiroptera > Hipposideridae > Hipposideros > Hipposideros armiger. The sequence continues at coordinate 157,231 of NW_017731885.1, read as the reverse complement.
CAGGGTGTGAGGAGTTCTTTCTTACAATCAGCTTTTCTGAAGGTCAGGACTGTGAAAGCAAGGCAAGACTTCTGCTTCATCTGTACATGGCTTGACTGTTTTGGCAGGCATCAGATAAAGAAGATTTTTCCAGAACCTTGAGTTATGAGACTGAGATTTATCAGCCTTCCACTTCAGAACTCTGTGAGATTTCAAAAGCTTTAGTGATTGGGGCAAGAATGTGAAGTCACTGACAGGTGTAAATTCAATTAAGATTATTTTAATTTTCCTTTCCACCAGTGCTTCATGGAGTCCACTTTCAAGTTCGTACCTGACTTCATTAGACATGTAACTTTTACTTAGGACAATAATTAGTCTTCGGCTTTTCTCTATCAGTGAATGTACTTCGTCAACAACAGCTAAAAATGCAAGATGTGGAAGAATTAATTTAAGAGAACCATAAGGGTGAGCATGAGAGAAAAATCAATTTGCAAGGCTTAATTTTGTATTATTTAACTCTTAACTTCACTATTAAGTTTTTCTTTAAGACAAACCATTTATTCTCAATGTTATACGCCTATTAAAAGCAATTAGGTAACAATAATGATGAATACTTACTTAGCACTTACACTGTGCCACATCCTCTTCTAAATGTTTTATGTATATTAACCTATGTAATCAACATAATGACCCTATGAAGAAAGTATTGTTACCACCCCCATTTTACAGATGAGAAAGCCAAAGCACAGAGTGGTTAAGTAACTTGCACAGAGTCACACAGCTAGTAAATGGCAGAACCAGAATCTAAACCCAGGTGGTCTGGTTCTGGAGTACATGTTTCTGTTACACTATCTTGCCTCTNAAAGAAGAGATTTATTGAAAGTTAAAAAGGGAGAGAGAGAGAGAGTTCTGTTTGGAACTGGCAGAAGTTTGTCAGGGCAGTCTGAGAGGGAGAGCTGTGGAGACAGAGGGGTAAGAGTTACTGGCAGGAGTTGTGCCAGGACAGGGTCCTATGGAGGACAGCTGCGGAGACAGAGGGGTGAGAGGGGTACTGGCGGGAGTATGAGTCCTATGAGGGACAACTGCACCGATTAGAAGGAGTGCTGGGATTTTATATGTTTCATGCAGGATGTAAGGTGCTTGTCAGCTTGAGAAGGGCTGCCGTTACAATTGTCTTCTCCTGGGAACTGTCCTGTTCCCATCTATGATGGATGTCAGCTTGCAGGGAGTTGCTGTTGTGATTGGGAACTGTTCTGTTCCTACCTATGATGGATGTAAGGTGCTTGTCGGCTTGTGGGTGCAGTGCTAGCCAGGGGAGTCAGAGCCAAGCGATTAAAGTTTAAGCTCGCTCCTATTAACTCCTTGTCCGTCCCATCTTGCCAGCTCACAAGCCGGCCCCCATTAACTCTTTACTTATCTCATCAGTGGACAGACACAAAGTGATTTGACATTTAAAAAAAATAAAAGGTAGATGTAGGAGTTCATTTGGAATTACCTATATCTTATTAAACAGGTGGGAATCTACATTTAGAATGAGGGTTGGAATCTTAAAATGAAACAGATGTCAGGACACTTCAAAAATAAAGGCACTGGACCAATGATTTATTCATGTATTTTAAAGCATATATTTAATGTACACATTTAATTAAAAATGCACTTCATATATTTTAAAGCATACATAATTTTAAAAGCATAATCATTCTATGTATTAGAGACTCTGATGATAGCAATATAATTTTTCCTGACCATATAGTTTCACATATAAAACATGTAAGCAATTCAATTCTTTTCTTTTTTTACCTACCCAACTAGCACACAAAATTGTATGCTCTAAAAAAATTAAATTACTTTCTTACACTAAAAACACAATGAAAATTTCATTATTTTTTTTAATTTTCAGCTATTTCTACTACAGCTGTTTTAAACAGTCTCTGCTCTAACCTTTTCTGGAACATTCATGTAACACGCATATGC
>NW_017731885.1:143838-149349 GCF_001890085.2 Hipposideros armiger | reverse complement strand
GTCACTGTATCTCCTGCACATCCAAGAATTCCCAACACACACATACAACTGTCTTCAAATGACAACTCTTTCTTGGTGGTTTTCAGAATTTCTCAAGTTTCTTATCATGAATTATTTTCAACAATCAAAAAAAAAAGGCATGCATGTAAGGACCAGGTGTAGATCTGGACAGATAGCAGGAGCTGGCCTGCCCTTGGCTTTGGCTGCACCCAGAGCCCCGCAGGCAAATGTACTGAAGAGTCTGCACTTTCAGGTTCCTGGCTGGTCCCACAGTGATGCGTGGGCAATGCAGCAAGGAACATCGACTGCACAGGAGGGGCCCAAATTAACTTAAATGAGTTGCAGTCCCCTGACCTGGTCTTTTCTCTGGCGCATTCATAAAAATAAAGCACTTAGCAGAATTTTCAAAATCCAAAGAAACTGGGGCCTAAGTTATCTTTCTTTTATAAGATGCTTAGGTAAAATCCTCCCTCTGACGGACCAAAAACTGCCTTTGCAAGGTGATGCTAAAGAGCCTCATTAATCTTCTTTCTCTAGTTTTGATCTCAGCAATAAATTTCTGCATAATCCATCAACCTAGAGCATGGGAATTACCATGATAAAATATGCAAATTATAGTTATAATATACACTTATCCCAAACATCCTATTAGCCATTCAGGAGTTGGAGTTTTTTATATTGGATGTATATGACAAAATAAGATTTTTATATCTCATGATATATATCATGTATCACGTATACTTACTTAATCTTTATTTGTTTCCCTTCATGTTCATTTAGATCCATTCCACTTTCATTCCTGATGGTCCAGTAAATATAATCATTTTCATTCCCCAAACCAGAGCAATTGAGCTCTACATCTTTTCCTAGATAAAAGTTGACAACCAATGTTCTGATTTTAGAAACTTGTATTCCCCAAAGATTTAAAATTAATATAATCTACATATGTTAACCTAATATATAATGCTAACATACTGCTATAGCCCAGAAAGAAAGCAGATATGCCTTGTTTTTAAATTTTAAATACTTTATAAAGCAGGAAAATTTAGGTAGCAATTATAAGTCATCACCAAAATATGAATTGGCTTCTCTTCAAATGTTTATGTTTAAATCAATTATTAAAACTTAGGGTAGCCAGTGGAGCTTCTTTTCAAGGTACAATTCAGTAGTGTCAGACCAACACCCCCACTACAACTTTAAAAAAAAAACAAAATAGATTAAGTCACAAAAAATTAATTTAATTGGCGAAAAATTAAAGCCATCAAAGTGCAGGAAAAACAAAGAGAAACAGTTGAACTGAAGTACAGCCAGGAGAAAGCCCTTCCAGGTGAATTGAGATAGCCAGCCATTTTATTTCTTGGAGGAATTTTCTTTGGTTTGTACAACTCAAAGGGAATCTTATAAAGAGAAGAGCATCCCATAGAGATTTTGACAGCCACAGGCTTTCAGGATTATTGCTCAGGACGTGGGAAGCCTAGGAAGCTGCTATGGGCTTAACAATGTCTCTCCCCTGCAGGCTCATGGTACTTAGGAGAATACTCCAGCTAGAGGAAAAGGCCTGCCACGTACACGTTACTGACGTCTCCCCCCAGCTACCAGAGACGAGAGGCAGATTGAATCTAAGAAGCCCGCGTTCTAGCTACCACCCAGCTCAGGTCCTCATTGCACTGAGATCAGCAAGTCCTCACACTATCTGCTTACACACACACCTTTCTTAGTAAGCAAGTGACAGTGGTCGTGTGTCATATAAACAAGTGGAACCAGCTGGGGTCAAACGGTGCGAGCTTTGGAAACAATCAACAGACACTGGAATCCCACCTCTGCCACTGTCCAGTGGTTTAACCTTACACAAATTACTTAACCTTTCTGAGCTTCAGTCATTTAATTCATAAAACGGGAGTAACACCCCTCAGAGTTGTTTGGAGGATTTCATTCAATAACATATTTCAAGCACCTAACACAGAGTCTGGTTTAGCATATGGGAACTTCCTCTTTTCTTCCCTNAAATTAACTATTAGGATAAAAGTAAGCAACTATAGTTGTTTAATAAGTGAATTCTGAATAAAGCCAGGCCCTGGAGTTCCTGCGTCTTTCAAAGGACTACCTATCCATAATAACTGTGCCACACAAATACACAAACACACATTCTCACACTGCCACACACTGCTCTGGGGATAATGGTGGAGTGGAGATACTATACCCAGATGACATTTGTGAGCACAGCAGAAGGAGGAATGATCAAGGTAGAAACTTCTATGGCAGGAGTAAGATGGTCATGCACCAATCTAAGGGGGAGGGGTGCATGATGGCCAGCAGTGATCAAAAATCCAAGGAAGGCAACAGATCAAACAAAAATAATGGACTTGAAAGACTCTCCCTCATAAATGCATGGACAGAAGCATATACAGAGGGTGTCAAAAAATGTATACACATTTTAAGAAAGGAAAAACACTGTATCAAAATTGTAATACTCAATATATACCGATAACAGAAGATGAATACAAATCATGTGTATACATTTTTTTGGCACCATCTGTGTGTTCATGTGAGGTAGAAGAATGCCTGTGACAATTCCTGTAGAAGATAAGAGCGCAGAGTAAATCAGTTAATTTCAGAGTTAAGTAAGACTGAGTTTTGATATTTTTACTTGTGACAAGGGATGAGTTTCTTCACCTACGAAAGCTTGTTGTGAAGATTAGGTTAAGCAATGACAAGATCTTAGCACAGAAGCTATCATGTAATATACACGTAAAGAATCTTAGCTATTATTATTAATGCATGTGGCAGAGGGATACCCTTAGAGCAGGTGTTCTAGGTGAGTTGCAAATGGTAACCAGGATATCACATAGAGAGAGTGGTCATCTGGCCTTAGGTCCTTCTCCTGGCTCCTTCAGTTTCTCACCAAAGCCAAAAGAACACACATGCTTCTCTCTCTCTCTCTCTCTCTCTCTCTCTCTCTCTCTCTCTCTCTCTCTCTCTCTCTCTCTCTCATCTCTCTACCTCTCTACCTCTACCTCTCTATCTCTGTCTCTGTGTTTCTCATCTATCTGTCCCTCTGTCTCTGTGTGTCTCTCTGTCACATCTTTTTCTGTCTCTGTGTGTGTCTCTCTCTATCATCGCTGTCTCCCTGTATCTCTCTCAGATCCTAACCTTTCCTTACATATCCAAGGGTTGACGGAGCAGCTTGGAAATGAGTAGTACCAATTGGAAAGCTAGCTTTTGGCCCCGGACACAGAGATTTCAAAGTGGCTCTGGGTTGTACAGTTTGGTGGAGTACATAGGTAGCTAACTCTGGAATGCTCCATCAAGTGGGCACTGAAAAACTTTTGAGTCCACTGATCAGAACCATCAGCTATCCACTCGCCAAGCCCAGGGACTGGCCCAAGGAAGGGAGGCCTCAGTTAATCTTTACTGAATGAATGACCATACCCAAGGGCCCCCTGTGTGCAGTGCCCAGCTCAGGTAGGCGGGAGGCAGCAATTACTCACAGTATCATTGGCCTTGTCCTACACTGAGCTACCTCCAGTGGTTCTCTGTGTGCCAGAGCTGCCCTGACTGCCTCCTCTACAATCCTCACTCACCATCTCTGTTCCCAAGTTCCACCTGCCTCCTTGCTCTGGGCCTCTAGTTTCTACATAAAATTGTAATTTGATTGAGGACAAAAAAATAAACTTCTTGTTGTCATTCTCTGCTTGGAATCAGGGCATGGTGGGTCCCAGCACAGGCAGAGCACCAGTTCTGCCACCGTACGCCTGTGACATAGGCGAATCGTTTCACCTCTTAGAAGTTTAGCTCCTGGTATGTAAAATGAGGAAGAGACGATCTTTGAGGGGGTCTCTCAGCAGCAACATTCTAAGTTTCCACAGATTTCCACAAGTGAAAGTTTCTCACACCTTTTTTCAACAAGATGAAGCTTTTGGAGTCTGTGCCTTCATCACCAGTCACAGTACAATTATATGAATAATTTAGATTTTTTTCATTAATCTTCTCAATTCTCAATACTTTTGAAAACCGCCATTTGCCTTCTGGAGTCCTGTAAGAGAGGAAACCAATTTAGCTCTAGGGTTCATTCATTGCCAGCAATGTTATCCATGAGAGAGGACGTCATGCATGCAAACACTCAAAGGCAGCGGCTTGCTGACTCATCAAATCTTCTCTTTCTGGTAGGAACCCTTAGAGTGTGGTCACAAGAAACTTCCCACTCTTCTGGGAAGTTTCAGGGCCACCAGACATAGCCCTTCTGAACCACCCTGGGACTATGATGTGAACTGAAGAGAATTAAAATGCCTGGAAGGTAATGATGCTAAGTTGAAAATATAAGAAAATATTCTCTCTCTCAATTATTTCTCCTCTCTATGTTCCTTCCATGATGAGGTCTCTACCAATTGCGACAAGACTGCCAATTGTTGTTCAGCATAGACACAGATTCCTATGAACTTTGTCTGTGTAGTCATAAAGATCACTTTCATTTTTCTCAGCATTTAAAATGAATTTTAGAACAACGCTATTTTCAGACACCCCCCAGGCACATGAAAAATACCAATTAAATTGTTTAGTGAGTGTCCGAAAGTGACTTGAGACAGCCACTGGCAGCAAGCTCTGTCGCTTAAAGGATTCAAATTTTCCTGTAATTGAATGTAAGGCAAATAAATGCTCATGACATCTGCTTCCCCACCAGTGACACACTCTGGTGTCATTGTGGTCATTCACCTGACACCGCTAGCAGAAGGTGTCTCTAGGACTTGGGACATGGTACCCACTGTAGCCTCCAACTATCTCAAACACATTTTAGGACATAATTCTGTATAGGAGTCACCAATACAGAAGTATTAGCTCCCTAACATCAATGAAAAATCCAGAAGTAAGGCAGAAAAGGCCACTGAGGAGACATAAAAAGCTCATACACCCAACTCTAAAGAAAGACCTCCCCACTTTCTTAGCTTAGCGTGAGCTCCATTTGTAATGTTTGGCAAGTTGGTCTTCTATCCCTCCAGAGATTAACAACAGAGCAGTAGAAGGGCAAAGTGCAGAAACGTAGACCTCTAGTGAAGGACGGGCGCTGAGCGCACGGTCCATGGCACGACAGCCACGCCATTCAGCTGAACCAACATTCACCACACACTAATCACGTGACTGCTCCTGGGTGAAGGGCTTGTAGACAAGTCTCAGCCTGAATGGAGAGCTGCCAGCATGATGACAAGGAATATATATTTTTTTAAGTGTAAAAAGCAGAAACAATCTCAAAAGTGAAGGTAAAGTGATAGACACATGGAACTCACTAGGACCTGAAGGTGTCAGTACATTAATAATTACAGTAACATCCCAGTCATTCAGAAACATTGAAATGCCACAGGCTTAGCGTGTGTTGTTTTAATAAGTGTGACCATTTCTTAATGGAAGAGCATAGTCTACTTAAGGACTAATATACACTTCATTTGGAATGTTTTGCACCAACACTGCCTCCTTGATATTTATATCTCACCATTGCCCTTTTTGCTTTTCCCACCTGTT
>NW_017731885.1:130178-135158 GCF_001890085.2 Hipposideros armiger | reverse complement strand
AGAGAGAGAGAGAGAGAGAGAGAGAGAGAGAGAGAGAGAATGAGAACTACAACAATAACAAAAATCTTTCTTGGGTCAAAACTTTCCACACAACTCTATTTCATAACACTTTCAGTACTCGGACTACCCATGCTGGGGGTTGGTAGTTGAATTACTCAGAGAGCTGAGTAGCTAGCGGACTACATCAAACACACATGTTTGATGTCCACCAGAAGGCAGTGGACTGATTAGAAATTCATCAAGAATATTCAAATCTATAGGCACATACAAACATGTGTCTCTGTCACAAATTCCCATATATGTCATAGGAATCGATAACAACACAAAAGCCACCTTCTTCAATCCAGCCATCAGTCATCCATAGACAGGTTATGGAACAATCTTAGATCCAGATGCGGAAAATGGGAACTAAATTGCTAACCCTGACGACGTGCCATTGTTCTTGCAAATACCAAACAAGGAAAATCTATTGCCTGCAGACTTCTCTCTCTAAGCCGCCAAAGCTGGTGGCAACTGGGGCTGGGCCCAAAGGGTGCTTACAAGGGGCTTGTGAAGCACCCACTTGTGTACCTCACAGGAGTAAATTGTTTCTGTATACACCAAATTTTTATAAACCCCAACTGATTTTTTCCAAGGCATATTAAAATATCAAAGACTCTTCATTTTTTTCCAATCAAATGTTTACTGGTTTTGCTTCCATTCTCCCCTCCCTTCAGGTAGGTCATAATCTGTAAACAGTTGAGAATACTCAACGCTGCAGTTAACTGTCTAGTTAAAAACATCCTCAGTACATTTATTTTCTAAATTTACAATCTGCTGGTTGGGGTTTCTAAAAACCCAGTACACTGAACCTCTAATTATTTATGTGCTGTAAAACATTTGCACATTTGACAGGAAATGAAGTCAAGCCAACTCAGGACTGACTCAGATGTTTAGAAAACATTTTGCATACAAGCTCTCCTTGAAAAATCACAAGTAAACAGTGTTCGAGAAAAAGGAACAAACAAAAGTTTCTAGGAAATCATCATCAGAGCTTCAACTTTTCCAAGGTCTTCTGTTCAAATCACCCTCTCTCATGGCTCTTCAACATTTCCGTGACTGAGTCACGTTTTTAAAGTTTGTTCTTCTGTGGAAATAATATAATTTCTGTTGTGTGTGTGCATATATATTATGTATATATGCATGTGTATATTATATATATACATGGGAGTGTATATATGTGTGTGTATGTATAATACACATGGGAGTGTATATATGCATGGGTGTCTATATAATACACATGGGAGTGTATATGCATGTGTATACATGATTTACATATGTGTGTATATATGTGTGTGTATATATAATACACACAGGAGTGTATATATATATGAGTGTATATGATACACATGGGAGTGTATATATGTGTGTATATATAATATGCATGGGAGTGTATATATGCATGTGTATCTATAATATACATGGGTGTGTATGTGTGTATGTATAATACACATGAGAGTATATATATATATGCATATACATACATAATATACATGTGAGTATATATGTGTGTTTATATATAATATACATGGGAGTGTGTATATATATGTGTGTTTATAGAATACACATGGGAGTATATATATGTATGTGTATATACAGAGAGTGCCAAAAAATGTATACACATTTTAAGAAAGGGAAACTGTATTAAAATTGTAATGTTCAATATATATTGATAACAAAAGATGCATTACAAGAGGTGCTCAAAGTGGTTACAATCAACACCCAGACACTGCTGATTACAGTGAACTACTGCTTGAGCAACGTTGACCAAAGTGTCCAGTTGTATACATTTTTTTGGTAACCCCGGTATAACATACATTGGAATGTACATATGTGTGTGTATATAATATATATGGGAGTGTATATATGTGTGTATATATAATATATATGGGTGTGTATATATAATACACATGGCAGTATATATGTATGTGTGTATATATGATCTCTATAATATTGTCTAAAAGAGCTCTTATAACTCAAATAAAAGGTACACCAACTGAAGAAAATAGACAAAGAAAGTAGGCAATCCACAAAAGAAGTGATACTAAGTAAAGTGCAAAAAAATATATTAGAAAAGTTGAATTTACTATCAAGAGAAGAGACATAGAATAAAAACTGCAAAGAGTTACAGGAATTTTGCATGCCAGATTTTTAAACATCTAGAATATTCCTTCCCAGTGTGATGGCCATGTGAGGAAAGGTTTCAAACTGGCCCAACCCTTGGAGAAGCGTTTGATAATGTAGATCAAAAACCATAAACATGCTCATAGCCTTTGATCCAATAGTTCAACTTTTAGGGATCTGGTTAGAAGGTAAAATCATATATACACACTAAGACTTATGGGGATAATATTCATCTTGGCCTTATAAATAATAGAAAAAGTAGAAATCAATGAATGTCCAATAACAAGTGGTTAGTCAGATACAAGTATATACACAATGGAATCCTGTGTTTGGAAGAATGTTTAAAAATGTGGTGGATAATCAAAATATAATTTTTAGTTGATAAAGTGGAAAAATACAAGCCAATAAAAATACCACCTTTTAGGGCCGGCCGAGTGGCGCATTGGTTAAGAACTGGCTTGGGACCCAAAGGGCCCCGGTTCAGATCCCACATATGAGGGCCAGTGACACTGCCCTCTACAGCTAAGATGCTGAACAACAGCTCAACCTGGAGCTGAGCTGCCAAGAGTCCTCTGCGTCTGCATAGGCTGCAAGCCCTGTGGCAGTGGTTTGCCATGGGCTACCGTGTGTNATCACATCATTTCTGTAATAACAAAAAGTTGTAAACAACATTAATGTCCATCAAAAAGTGACTAAATAAACAGTAGTACATTCACAGAAATAAAATGACTGTATGGGTTTTATCCACAGACATAAAACTATAAAAAGTCAGAAATTTTATAAACTATATGGAAGGGTATCCAAGGCATAGTAAAGCAAAGCTCAGAATAGGATGCATAATATACCGAGATTTGTTTATTAAGCAGAAATGGAGTAAGATTCTATATTCATATTTGTTTGAATGTGCCATCAATGCCGGATGAGGTGGGAAACAGACATGGGGCAGGCTGGCAGGGAGACTTTCTACTATATAATTTCTTAGACTCTTTATGCTTTGATTCTTAGACTTTTTGTGCTTGGAACAATGTGTGTCCTACACACACACACACACACACACACACACACACACACACACACACGCACGCAAGCAAGAATGATGGATTAGATTGATTTTTTAATTCAGTAATTATAATGAAACTTGAGGACGTCTAATCACCTTTTAAAAATAGAGGGATTAAGACATAGAGTCACATAAGAAATAGTAGTAGGTAAAAACTGGCAGATCTAAGGAACTAGAATCCAGGTCATTTGGCGTCTAGTTCCGGGTTCCTTTAGGTACAACATGCAGCATGTTTTACCAGGTTAAAATAATTAACCATAATACAGTTTGATTCAACTTAAATGACCTTTATTGAGTAAGCACATTGTATAACGTTCCCAGGTGGTGTGTGAACAATGACAGTGAAATGTACAGTCCCTGGGCTCACGCATCTCATGGGGTATTTAGGAGAACATGGCATACATGCATGAAACAGAGAACAATGTTTGGCAACATATAAACAAGCACAAGAAAAGAAGGCACAGCCAACATTCATAATGGAGGATATGTTTGGAGCAACTTTTCCTATGCAAAACCTCTACTGCACATTACATCAACAGCAATCAAAATAAGATGAAGATTAATGTTTGTTTGTTAGGTTTCTTAACAAAACCACAGGATAAGAAATCCCAGCATGACGATATGTGTTACCTGTTAACGTTTCATCTTTTCCCATGAGATGTCTATAAAATAGAGCCAAGTCAACTCTATAAATGAGACCCACAATCACTAGGGATACAACTCCCACTGAGATCAAAACAGCTACAATCATTCCTTTAGTGAAGACATGACCTGTGATATCAGCCAAATCATCTACAAAGAAAAAGAAAATGGGAATAATTAATGACAAATTTTACCAGTGTCTCCTTCCAGCATCACGCTGCGGTTGTCAGTGTTTACCATTAATGCCAACCCAGTTGTCTACCCAAAACATTCCATTGAGTTATTCCACATTCCTGGCATTAGTTTGGAGCAGTGACCTTTCTAATCCCATTTTTGAAGAATAAAAATATGTACAAGGATATTCAGAGACCTGAACTGAAAGCACTGGAATGTAGTTTATCCCTACCTGTGGAAGTCATATCTCTAGGATGATAAATCACTAGGGTGAAATACAGAGAGATCCAAACATAAATCTCAGAGAGTGGATTGTGAACATAAATGGAAGTGCGTTGTCTCAAGAGCCAGTGCTAAACTGAGATTTTCTGGGGTCCCAGCCTGGCTCTTATTTTGTGTCCTAGGAAATGTCACTGATGCACTTAACTCCTAGTATCTTAGTCTGTAATATGAACTTAATAGTTTCTGCTTCACATATAGCGTTGCATTTTGGGAGAAAGATTAAATGAGATAGTGCACATAAGTAGTCAACATAGCATCTGGCACGCAGCTCTGATAATTTTAGCTTTTTTTTCTTTTTATAAAAGTGCTCTTTGGGGAAAAAGTGCATTTTATAGATTGATTCAGTTTATGCTCATTATGGATAATATGAGATAATACAAAGGAGTAAAAAGGATAAAATAATTTTTAACACCCATCCCACAATATGATAATGGCCACTGCTGGCATGTTAGTAGTATTTGTCCTTTTGGGCTTTCTTTTTTCGCTAAAAGTATTGACTTAGCTGGGATCATATGGTAATCACTCTTTTTTTTTTTAAGATTTTTATTGGGGAATTGGGGGAAGGGGAGCAGACAAGTTGCTGTCATTTTTTGTTCTTCAGCCTAGTTGTGGAGGACGTTGCTTCACTGGCCCAAGTTGGCACCATCATTGCACTCTTC
>NW_017731885.1:117717-122573 GCF_001890085.2 Hipposideros armiger | reverse complement strand
TGAGGTAACAGAAGGAAGAAAACACTTCACTGGGTGCCCCTGGCATGCCTCGTCTACCTAGGAAGCTAGTATCACAGAATCAAAATTCCACAGAAATTGTCAGCAATAGGAGGAACGATCGCTAGATCAGAAAATAAGATGCCAGCTGGCAGCTGGGAAGACTGTGCTCAGGGTTCTGATGCTCACCACACGCTAGCTGAGAGACCTACGTCCATAACCTCAGGTGAATGAAGACACCACACAGAGCAGGTGGGAGCTCGGGGTCTCACTGTACTCAGCATAGGCCGTGACACCTCCTGACTATCGACTTCAGCTGTAAGCTCTACATTTTACAAGAACGATGGCACACTTCACCAAATCTAAAGGAAAATGGCCAGGATGGTTCAGAGTCTAGACTTCCTGTCGAATGAGGCACAGTTGAAGGAACAGTTGCTGGCTCAGTAATTCACTAACTAGACATGTAACAAGCACTGACTATGTGCCAAGTGCCAGGCATAAGTATGGGAAGAGAACTCAGTTCAGTTCCTTCTTTCCAAGAGCTTTCCAGTCTACTGACAGAGACAGACGTGTAGCCCATTTCTGACAGCAATCAGAAATGTGAACAAGAAGAGGTCATACAGACACAGAGGTGGGGGGCATTTCAGCTGAGTCCTGAAAGGTACACTTGGCAGTCTCCAAGAAGACAAAAAATAAATAAACAAGATGGGTAGTTAGGGCAGAAAAACAACATGTGCAGTAGTGTGCGTATGTGGGGAGATGGGGCAATGGGAGATGGTGATAACAATAGGACTTTCCCGATCCCTGGCACCATTCTCAATGCTCTACACACATTCACCCACTCAGTCCCCAAAGCGACCCTATGAGGGATGAACCAACGCTGTCCCATTTTACTATGAGGAATCTGAGGCACGAAGAGGCTAAGTGATTTAACTCACCCAAGGGCACAAGCTCACAGGGCTGTTGCAAGGACTATATGAGATTCAATGTGAGTATTTAGTACAGCTTCTGGCCTATAGTAAGTGCTCTTTAGATAGTGAATATTCTTATTACTCCTTCTAAGGGGGAATAAGAAAGGAGCTGATGGACAAAAAGCAAAGATGGATGAAGGGAGGAGTGTTGGTGGTAGAAGTGTTAAGGGACCAGAGACTTATATGAGATTAAAGTATATATACACACACACACACACACACACACACACACACACACACACACACACAGAGGAAAGTAAAATTGAAGACTTTAAGAGTCATATATAAAATTTAAGATATTTGAGTTTGATATTATAATTTAGTTCCCAGGTTATGGGTGGTGGCAGGCAGAATAATGCCCTGCCCCCAAAGTTATTCACATCCTAAGCCCCAGATCCTGTGAATTTTATACCTCGTATGGCAAAAGTGACTTCACAATGAGATTAAATTAAGGCGTTCTGAATGAGGAAAGTATCCTGGGCTATCCAATGTAATTACAAGGGTCCTCATAAGAGGGAGGGAGACTGGTCAGAGTCAGGGAAAGATATATGACTGAGGGAAGCAAAGGTCAGAAAGAGATTTGAAGATGCCACACTGTTGACTGTGAAGATGGAGGACGTGGCAGGAGCCAAGGAATGCAGGTGGCCTCTAGAGGCTGGAAAAGGCAAGGAAGCCCACTCATGTCTAGAACCTCCAGAAAGTACACAATCCTGCTCAAAGCTTGATTTTAGCCCAGTGAACCCATTTCAGACTTCTGACCTTCAGAACCAGGAGATAACAAATTTGCATTGTGTGTAGAGACTAAGTTTATGGTAATTTATCCCTCAGCAATCCATGGAGGATAACCATTTAAGTGGCTGAAGGGAAGAAGAAAATTCTGCTGAAGCAAATGAGTTCTAATCCCTGTGAGCCCACGAGGTCATTGATGAGTCATCACAGGGGTTTTACAGTTTCCCAGATGATGGAAAAGAACGTGTAGGGTGGATAAGCCACCTATCTTCAAATACTCGAAGGTGCTGTCATATTAAGAAGGGACCAGACTTAATCTATGGAGTCACTGAAGGCAAACACAAACCAGGGAGGGGAACTACATGAAGGCATATTGGACTCAATGGTGAAAATGGCTCCCAACAATCAAATATTAAAATCTGAACCTGTGTGGTTTGGTAATTTCCATGGTAGTTCCCAAGAAGGGACTGGATGACCAATTACTGGCTGTGCCATGTGAAGGTTATCTTCACCAGGTGAGGTTTAGTTAAATCACCTCTAAAGTCCAGCCTTCAGTTTTTTGTTATATATAGTCTGGGTTCATGACAAACCAGACTACTAGCCATCATCCCAGAATGCACAGCTCCTTTCCACCACCACACCTGTGCTCCTTATATCCTCTTATCAGAGCGTCCTGCCCCCAGCATGTCCTCCAGCTGTCCATCACACTCAGCTTGGAAGACCCAGCTCAAACAGAGCCTCCTGCATCTGTTCTTCCTCTGGACTCCCTCCACAGGTGACTCATTGCATACACAGCTGACCCTTGAACAACATGGGTTTGAACAGCATGGGTCCACTTATAAGCAGAATTTTTTCAATACATACTGTAAATGTATTTTCTCTTCTTTATGATTTTCTTTACCCTATCTTACTTTATTGTAAGAATACAATATATAATATATAATATACAAAATATGTATTACCATATTCCCCATGTATAAGACATTCCCATGTATAAAACGCAACTTAATTTTGGGGCCCAAAATTTGAAAAAAAATGTATTACATAAAGTTATTGAACTCAAGTTTTCGTCATCATAAAATTCATACAACTCCTCATCGCTGTCAAAACTCCCAAACATTAGCTACAACTACTGTATAAGACACGCCCAGTTTTTAGACCCCAAATTTTTTGAAAAAGCATCTTATACATGGGGAAATACGACTATGTTCTTGGTAAAGCTTCTGGTCAAGAATAGACAATTAGTAGTTAAGTTTTAGGGGAGTCAAAAGTTATGCACATATTTTTACTGCACAGGGGGTCGGTGCCATTAACCCCTGCGTTGTTCAAAGGTCACCTGTACCGTGGTACCTCTATGTGGCTTATCACCTCTCCTGACTATAATCAAATACCTTGAGAATAGTATATAACTCACTGTATTTCATATTTTCCTGCTTCCCTTCCCTCCCAATTCTCAGTAGTTTATTAAATATAAACATCCTCAATAAGTATTTGTTCAGTGAAAGCATATGCTTGACAACAAAAGGCCCCACAATTTACTCAAATACCAAATAAGATAGCCAGCTGACTCATGGGAGGTTCACCTATGTGAATTTTCTATTACTACCCCCAAAAACCTTTTAGCATGGTAGATGGTGCCAAAAAGGTGCCTTATATTTGAACTGTTGATATGGTCACAATTCAACTGCCTCTGGATTCCTGTACAGCTTTAGAAGAAAGAAAATACTCTGCTTCACTAAGGTACATTTGTTCCATCCCAATTCTAAAATTTCTCTTACCTGCTTCTATTGTTACATTGAAGGTTTCAGTGACATTAAATAGTTTTCCATTATGATAAAGGAAAAACATACAGGTGTAATATCCCTGATCTTCAAACTCAGCATTCTTATGTAAAAATGGTTTTTTATTGTTCTCTATCTTTTCACAGTTCTGTTTTCAAAGAAGAAGATTAAAATAGTTTTAGTAGAAGCAGTATCATATTACAATAATTCAAATTTTTAAACTTAAAGATCTTCAGAGGAAAAGGGAAAACAAATAAAAACTAGCAATTTCTGAGTAAATGTCCCCAGTGATTTGGCACTGCCTCTACTGGAACAATGAAATACAGTACCATTATTGTTATTACCATTATCATTATTAATACACACTGGGAAATAGAATACGGGGGGGAGGGGGCTGTATTTGCTTTCATCATTTTCTTTTGATCTCTCTCTTTTGTACACAAAGAAAGGGTGGGAAAGAAGGAAAGGGAGGGTGGCAGGGAAAAAGAGGGAGAGAAAAGCGGTGAGAGAGANCAGGAAGATAACCAAACTTGCAGGACTTAGAAGATACAAAGCCACGGGAAGTGCCTTCTGTCCTGCCTATATTCCTTCTGTCTGCCCTCTTCAACTCCTCACAGTGCAAGGGCAAGACTGGTGCGGTAGGCAGGCACACTTTCAGGTGCCCACCCTTCCCTCTCAGGACACTGGGAGGAGTGCCCCTTCAATTTTGTACCCTGGATACCTCACCAGCCTCACCCTCACCCTCACTTGTCTCACCCTAGTGCCAGCCCTGCTGTGGTATCT
Source organism: Hipposideros armiger (assembly GCF_001890085.2). Lineage (NCBI taxonomy): Eukaryota > Metazoa > Chordata > Mammalia > Chiroptera > Hipposideridae > Hipposideros > Hipposideros armiger. The sequence continues at coordinate 118,312 of NW_017731885.1, read as the reverse complement.
ACCCCTGCAGGCTCAGTTCTCATCCTGTCCCTCAGTGACTTCTGTCCCCAACTGAAGGCGTATAAATATATTCCGCCTCTGGCTCCATCTAGTAATGAATAGAAAGTACATAATCCCCCGGCAGCCTCCCACTTAATGCTACAATACAACCTAAGACGGCTAATAACTGCAGAACACAGAACAGAGGTCACACACTTATACTGCTACATAACCAAGTTCTCGCTACTCCTTATCAGCACTGGCAACTTTCATCATGACCTGGACTCTCCCTGCTAGTACATCCAGTGTTTCTGGGGCAGTTACAAGTAATGTCCAGAGCAGCCCTTGTGGGGCTGGTAGGCACTCAGCAAACAGAATGCCTGAGTGTGAGGACTAAGGGTGACTCGAGAGCGCTCCACAACACCCACGCCTAAGCTCTCTCAGAGAGTGCAGTGCTACAGGGTGAAGAGTGGGGAAGGGAGTGGAGGGTTATGTGGGCACAGCTGGAGAATGAAACTAGGGCAGCGAAACCCCAGGTTTAGTCAGACCTGGTTCCTGCAAGACTCAGACTCACTGGGCAAGCCCAGAACTCATGTAGGCAGGCGGGAGGAGTTGG
>NW_017731885.1:62127-111747 GCF_001890085.2 Hipposideros armiger | reverse complement strand
TCCACAACTAGACTGAAGAACAAAACGACAGCAACTTGTCTGTTCCCCTTCCCCCAATTCCCCAGCGCTGTTCCAATTCCCCAATAAAAAATTCTTTAAAAAAAAAAAAAGATAGCACCTTTTAAAAGTAGATGTTTACACAGAAAGAAAGAAAACCAGTCTCTGGCTGGTGGGATTTTAAGTGATTTCTGCTGTCTTCATTATTCATTTTTCATCTTCCAATTTACTAAAATAAACTTGTATATGCAGAAAAATATACAGACAATAGAATTTTAAACTGTAAGCCTGTGTGGCAAAAGAAAATGAAAATCCTTAAACTTGTATTCCTAAAAATTAACTCATTAAAAAAGAAGGAAAATGAAGGAAGGGCAAGAAAGAGGAAGCCATTGTCATGCATTGAACATTAACACAGGGCAGGAACTGTGCTCCACGCCTTATGTGTAAGAACTCATTACAGCAACTCTGCAGGCTGCCTAGCTCAGAGGCCAGCTGAGCCCTGGGGGGGCCACACAACTCATATGTTATGAGAAAAAAAATGCTCCACAGCCACCAGACCCTCATTTTGGAATTCTGTGTTTTTTACTAAGTCTTAAGTTAGAAGCTTTACCTTATACAATGATGTTCTGTTGATCAGTCCTTTGTAGAAACTATTGTTACAGGTTATCCGCAAAGATTTTTTAACTCCCACACGTTTACCAATTACTTGTTTTTCAGCAAAACAGCTGTGTTTACTTCTTTTGATGACATTTAATTTCCATTTATTAGTATGATTTCTATGAAATAAAGGTTTACAGATAATTCATAATTAGTACACAGGCTTTGCAAATACCACCTTTCAGTAACCAATCCAATGAATTTTTTTTCTTATTATTGTGTACAGTGACTAATTCATTGATGCTCAAACCCTGCCCTGCCTCTTTCTGGTTCAGTGTAGCAAGAAATTTAACAACTGTCATGGGATGGGGTAGAAGGCAGAGAAAGACAAAAACCTGCACAGTTTGACACACACTGACAGAGAGAGAGAGAGACAGAGAGAGAGAGAGAGAGAGAGAGAGAGAGAGAGGACCTACTGCAGACTATGTATTATGGATTTCAAGACAGAAATGTTTAAGACTTAAATGATTTTTGGAGATGGACAAATTCAGGGAAGATTCTTAACTCAGGATAGTAGCATGGCGGTGGTTTCAGGAGGTCTATAAGAACACCCCTGAACTTGCTTTCTGGGTGTCTGTATTTCTCAAGGCATTTAATTCCAATTCTCTTCTTACTGTTGCGTAAACCAAAGTAGGATGGTTACCCTCAGCCTATCATATCAGCATTTCACGTGCCTTCCTGAGCAAAAGTTAGTTTTAATAGATAGCATGGTTGTCGTTCCTGCTGACTAGACATTAGAAATCTAAAAGAGAAGAAAACATCTAAGACCAATTTTAAAAAGAATCGTTTAAGAAAGATATTGCAAGCAGGATGTTGCATTCATATACCGAATACAACCGACATGTGTTGTTAAATTGTCCTCTGTGTCTGACAAATTTGTACCCTCCATCGGCTCTTCTAATTCCCCTTTAAATCTACAATAGGATGGAAGACGAGCATTGATTGAGTTCCAGGTACTGTGCATTGTGTGCAGCAGAAACTGTTTTGGACTGTTTTCCATACGTTAGGTGAGAGCTAAACTTCAGGCTAAGTTAAATAGCTGGCCCAAGTCACATACCTGACAGGCAATGGGACCAGGACACACACTCACATGCACATGCACACTCCCTAAAGGCTGGGAGTGTATTACACAATACTGTGTTATCACAATCGATGTGAATCCTTTCCGCTCAGTTTGAAATTATACAGGATTGGCCAGGGCTGGGGGTGGGAGCAGGTGTTGGCAGCTGTCTTCAAGATTCAAGGCACTGAGTCAGTGGCCATGAAACATCATTGAGCTACCTGGCCCTTGGAAAAAATTCAGAATTCCACTGGCAGCATCCTCTTCTTCAGCATTTCTGTAATGTTTCCCTGACTTCAGCCTCACCATACTGGACAGAGATATATTTTTGGGTCTCTCTGTCAAGTTGTTTACAAGGAATAAGGTGCACACATACGTACACAATTAAATTCGCAAACTTGTCACAACAATGTTACTAACCTTTTTTTATATCAGAGGGATTTTTCATTCTAAATTTATACCAACTGGACAAACAGTTAACCAAGTTTACCATTTGGAAGTGCTGAAAAGGCTGCATGACAAAGTTAGACAACCTGAACTTTTTGCCAATAATTCACGGCTCTTGCATCATGACAATGCACCAGTTCACACCGCACTGCCTGTGAGGGAGTTTTGAGCCAGTAAGCAAATAACTGTATTGGAACACCCTCCCTACTCACCTGATCTGGCCCCCAATGACTTCTTTCTTTACCCAAAGATAAAGGAAATAGTGAAAGGAAGACATTTTGATGACATTCAGGACATCAAGGGTAATATGATGACAGCTCTGATGGCCCTTCCAGAAAAAGAGTTCCAAAATTGCTTTGAAGGGTGGACCAGACACTGGCATTGGTGCAAAGCTTCCACAAGGGGAGCACTTTGAAGGTGACCATAGTGATATTCAGCATTTAAGTATGTAGCCTTTTTTCTAGGATCAGTTCATGAACTTGATTGCCTGACCTCATATGCTCATCTTATCAGGCCGTGTTGTTCTCTACTTCTGCAAACCTCAATTCCTAACACTGAACAAATACTGACTGGTGTGGTACCTCCACATCCAAGGCACTGCACCAGCACACTAAAACAGGCCACACACTGTGTGCCATGAGGCGCTCAGAGGCTGCTGTGACACTGAGGCCAACGGGCCCAAAGCTGTAACCATCGGCACTGACCAGGTTGCAAGACCACTCCTGGCCATACGCAGAGGGATTTAAGAAACTCTAGTGCACTCTTCTGTGGTTCCTTACTAAGCCAACCTTGCTGCTTGTCAGCCTGGAACCCAATGATAGGATTCCTGCAGTGGGTTTTGCTCTCTCCCTTCATTTCTTCACCTCTATTATCAAAAATTCTCCCTGCATCCCTTCCCTCCTTAGGGGACTTCTTTAAAATGTTATCTGACCAAGTGATTTTCACTGTAGAATTAAAATACTAGTCTCCAGAGGCATTTGGTTATTAGCAATAGACTCCTGAAAATTTAAAGGATATATAATAACTCTAAGCAGACGATTCCAGGAGGAGGGTCTGGTCATTGACAGGTCCCACATGAAACCACAAAGCCTCACTCACCTGAGTTGATGCACACATGCACACACGCACACACACACGCACACGCCTCTGTGGCAAACACAGGATGCTGTTCACCAGTTGCACTAGAATAAGTCTATATCTTCAAGACTCCCACATAGACTCCCATTTATTTTCGAAACCATTGTCAAGGGTGCTTCTCCCACTATAACTTTAGTCTCACATTATCCATCAACTTCCAACGCCCTTCAGAGTTCATCACCACAGCCACTGTGGCCGCCTTGTTTTCCTCATCTTCTCCGAGCCTCTTCCTGCCTTGTCTGTCCAAGCCTCTGTGACATCCTACCTCTGTTTGATGATCCCACCTTTCTTCCTAACCAAGGCTGTGCTCTCTGCATTTCATACTAGAGATGGGTAGTGCCCTAGATTCCTATCTGTCCACAAGTTACTTTGGTGGATGGCTGGTTCTCCCCCTCACTTTGCTCCTTCTGCCCTGTCCAGCATACTTTGTCAATTTAAACCATGCCTTTATTCAATCAGGATTAGAGAGGCATTCATTTTTCTCTACCTCATTTATGAGTATTCCTTCTACCTCACCGTGAAAAGACTCAGTTATAACCCATTTTTGGAATCATCTCTCTTAAGAGGTTATATAAAATTCACCAGTTAACAAAAAAGAATTCTCGAATTTCTTTCTGAGTCCTGGGAGTGCCTATGTACAAAAACAAACCAACATGACCTCATTTTGTGCAAAACCGCAGACGTGATATAAAGATTTCACCGTGATATCTCACTCTGCTTTCAACAGCACTGTTGATAATTATCAGGACTCACTTCCCAAGATGCTCATGAAAGAAATCTACTACGTTTGGCACCATCACCACTCACCTGACCCTGAGCAATTTTCTACAGGGCAGTCTCAAATCTCTATAAAAATACATACACACATACATACACATACATACATACATACGTGTGGACATCACAAATGTACCAGATGGTCTCATCAACACTCCATCACATAGAAAATTCCTTTTCCATCTCACCAAATAAAGTATAAAGAGCATTAAGCTCAATAATAATTGTTGCTACATTCAGTTGGTTGTTCTCCTTTCCTAGAACTTCTGATTCTGACTCTGAGCATCTGGCAGGCCTGGGTTACGTCACAAGGAGGCTGTGCTAAGTCCCTTCTGTGCTCCCCTCTGTTACTGCCCTGGTGATATGGTTGTGACTGGTTGCCACACACAAAAATCCCTCCCTGGCACTGCCACCTGGTTCTCAGCAAACCCCAGAAAACTGGACTACACCAGTTCCGAACCTACTCGCCAGCCTGAGGATACCACCCAGACAACAGGAACTACGGAATATTAGAATGAATTTCATTCAGTCTTTACTTATCTTTAGCAAGAATTCCTTAAAACGAAGTCATGTAAGAGAATCTTCATTTAATTAAGATCACTAAGAACACAAACACAGGGCAGTATTTAATTTAATTTTTCTATAGTGAAGTACTTATTTCATGTTGAAGGAAGAGTAAGGGAGAGAAAATGCATGGATTGTCTGACCTTTCGGATTACTGTATGCTTGATTTGAGAAACAGAGTCCAGAAGTGCCCTAAAATTCACTAACACAAAGGGAAGGTATACTCACCCCATTTGGACAACATAAGTTCCATTGTCATTCAACTCGATTGGCCAGAACTCCAAAACGTAATCACGGAGAGTAATTCTGGGAGAGCTGCTTGAGCTTAGCTCAACATGCCCATGTGACTCAGTGCATTTGAACCATTTTATGGTGGCTGTTTCATTCTTATGTTCAGGTGACAATGAGCAATATTTCAGATAGAAAGGCTCTCCTTCAACTACAGTGATGATATCACGTAGATAACAGGTTTCTTCTAAAGATGAGCAAAGTAAAAGAAAAAAATCAAAAACAGAATGACAAATGTCATTTTCTCACACTAAGGCACTTTCAGAACACCAAGGAGGACAAATCTTCTTACAGCCTCTCCCAAACAGGAGGGTACCAGAGCTTAACCTATCATAGCTAGTACACAGCTAAATGTAGTGTAAACTTTTAAAAGAAAATGTTACACGTGACAGCTTCCTCATAAGGAAAGCCACAGAAGTCACGTTGCCACACCTTCCCCTAAACATCCCTAGCTGAGGAGTGTCCATGGAAAAGAAAATAAGAAACCGAGAGACCTCAGCGATTTTCACTTGCATCATCACAAGTCTCACCTATCTTGCTGTCAACCAGTCTACTTAGCCATCCATTCCCCAGGCAGGTAGGTGTGTGGTTGGTTCGAGGTGCTCCTATGTCGCTTAGAGTGCATGTAAATTCATTATGTCTCTAGTTCACCATGTGGGTTATCAAGCATTGATTAATACATCACTCTAAGCCTGGGTATTTGTCACTTCCCCTTTTGGAGCTGGCATGAGCTCTCATGCTATCTCTCCTTCCCTTCCTCTTTCCTTGCTCCCTTCTGCTTCCTTAACGACCCTAGAGACTCTGGATTTAGAAATTTATCTGATACTTTCAGCTACACAGGGTCGCCATTCCCCTCCTTTTGCACTTCTGATAGTTCAAAGTCGGCATAAATTAAGGGACCTTTCCCATAGCCTGTCCTTGGCTGGCTCCAAGGTGCTTTTTAACCTCATTTTGAGGCTAAGAATCCTCCAATTGAGTAGAGCATTTCTCTGAGGGCATGGAGAAAATGCCTTCTCTATAGTTAGGGTGTACAAATATGTCTCAAAGCAACAACAGCCTGGTTTTTTTAATTCATTTTTGCTAACCACAATGTAAAGACGAAGTGGCTCAAATGGTAGAAGCGTTCTTTAAAAGCATGGATGCCAAAGCTACCTCAAAGCACAAGAGTTAATGAAGCACCTTGTGTGTGGTGCTTCTTACAGAATCCTATTTTACACTTCAGTGCTTCAGCACAGAAGGTGTGATGCACGTGGAAATGGGGGCGTTAGTTTTGATTGACACCCAGGCTATTAACAGTTTAATGTATTTTCCGGTTTTAGAGATACATATAAAACAGTGTGCAAATAATAGAAGACAGGCCCCTCGTGTCTAAATTCTTTCGTATATTACTATGTTTGGAATAGGCATTCATGTGGCTGCATGTAGCACAGACTTACTCTTTTTTTCAGTGATGAGGTATGACAATTAAGTTCGCGAACTTGTTGCAATGATGTTGCTAATCTTTTTTGATATCACAGGGATTATTCATTATGAATTTGTACCAATGAGAATGTAGCAGTCATTCTCAACATAGGGAATATGGGCTGATGTGTTTCCTTCCCCCTAGATCGTAGATCAGGGCAAATGAATATTTGTGCCCCCACCTTCTCTTCCAAAGCATAAGGGAAACCTTGCTAATCCATCATGGAACTCTTCTACAAATAATCCTGTTTTGGCCTCAGAATCTCTCAATAAAAATCATCAAGCAATCACTATTAGTCAATTAAGATTGATAATTGACACCTGATATAGTGCCTCCTACCTTCCCTGGACTAAGAAGTGTCTTTTATATGTAGTATCTCTAACTCTAATGTTTTATTTAAGATCTATAAAGTATTCCTTACAGATATTTAAGGTATTTTCTTCATCCCCTAAATAATGAGATGGAACTTTGCCTTCATTTTGGGAAGGAGATGACGTGTGTAAACTTTCCAAAATTCAACAATAAAGACAACGGTGACCTACTTGGCTTCAACATGAAGCCAGGTTTTCCTCTCAGACGAATGTAATTTATTTTGGGATACAAGTTTTTAATCCTGGTCTCTCTACATAAACTCAGAGGGCCAAATATTCTCCTTTTCAGTAATCCCATGTAATTATTTACTTGTTCCCATTCCTATGAATTTTTGTTCTCTATGCCAGAAACACCAAAGATTTGGCAATCTTTGAAAGTAAGAGTAAAATCACTAATTTTAATAAATTCAGAATCTTCAGTAGCTACCTCCACGTAAAAAGGCAAAACCTTGATGTTCCCTCTATACTCCCAACAATGTATGTTTATGAGTAACTGTTATTACTCACCTGTGGTGCTTATAAATATAAGAACCAAAAATGTCAAGAGTAGTTGTCCACAATGCATGTTTAGGATTCTGCTTTCAAAAAGTTTCCTGGAAAACAGAATAAGACAGGTTCAGCTACAACTTTCAAACAAAAGCCTACCTGTCTTATACAGGAGGTTTTAAAACATCTCTGGCACACAGACTTTTAAGAAATGGGCCCAGGATATTTTCATATCCCTTAATCTAGTCACCAGTTCTTCTCAGAACTTTCAGTTACATAAAATAATACAAAATTTCAGGCAATGAATTTTGGCATTCAGAAGAAAGGCCTAAAAATGCAATGTTCCACACTAGAGAGCCTTAAGTATTTTAGACCTTGTTTATGGACTGTTGCCTCCAAGGTCAAAATTGAGGACAACATTATTTCTAGAAAATCTACTATTCTATGCACAGACAGTGTGTGATATACTGAGATATATATGGCTGTTCTGCCCCTGTAGGAGTGAGTGTGTGTGTGTGCGTCTGTGTGTGTGTGTGTGTGTGTGTGTGTGTGTGTGTGTGTGTATTCCAGCTGCTTTGTTCTCTCACCACACCCACATGCTCATCACAATTTGTAAGTAGGTCTTTATCTGTAGGTTGAATTTTTAAATATACATCTTCTTTTTTTAGAACCTAAGTTTTGTAAGTTAGGAACTAAGTCTTGACCCTCATTGTATCACTGAAGCCCGCACCACGCTTAGTACATAGCAAGCACTCATAAACACGTGTTAATGAGTACCAGATGTGTGGATATGTACGCATGCTTTTGCCCTCACATGGCCACCTATGTTCTTAGGGAAATGCAGAAACAAAGTGGATCACATGCACCCCAGACACACACCTACTCTACACTGACTTTGATGTTATTCCAACTTAACTTCTGTCCTATTAATTACAAATTTAGGGGGCAGAATAGGAAGAAGGGTGTATTGGGGCTCATACACTGAGTTTCAATACTTCATAAACAATCCTATGTTCCTTGTATACCAGATATTTAGCTTTACCAGATGGAGGAAGCACATTACCACAGAAACAGCTTGGCTTCTGGGCCACACATATTTGGGTTGGCCTTCCAGCTTAGCCTTGACAAGCTGTGCAATCTTGGAAAATTTACTTAAAAGTCTCAGAGACTGTTTGCTCATTACCAAAATGGAGATGGTAAGAAGGCCTCTCTCTGAAATTACTGAGTGGTTAAACAAGCTAACATTTGTGAAGACTGCCTGGGCGCATGGTAGCTTCTCCATCTCAAATAATTCTCTCATCAACTACCACTCCACCTCCCATATACTAACAAAATAAAATAAATAAATAAATAAATAAATACTGTTAATGCCCAAATCCTGGACAAAGTTTGGCTAAGCTGCCAAACCATTTACATTGATCTTATTAAAACCATCACCAACCACTTGATGTAATTTCCAAGAGATAATAATCAATAACGTAAAGACAAAAGGGGTAAGTATATAGGGAAAGTACCAACTGTTCATAACAAAATTAAAATATTTCTAATGGTTTGAAACCAAACCCCAGTCCACACGTACACACACTTTATTATAACTATCTATTCTCTAATCTGGGGTAGAATGAAAAGTGTTATTTCCTCTGGTTAAGGTTGGCACAGCCTTGTAAAGAGCACTGCTATTTGTTTCTTTTGTTGTTTTACTTTTTTTTTTTTTTAATTCTCAAGGTCTAGTAAGAGATGAAGTTACTATGAGATAATCCAGCATTTTGATGAGTCAACTCTGAGTTTCAGTATGAAACATGTTAAGATTCCAGTACACAAATTAGCTGATGTTTGCACTACTCTATACATATGTATTTATAACATTTTTAATGTACTTACTATGGATTTAAAACATTCATATTAAATAATGGAACTCATTTCCAAAAGAAGAGCGATTGTGAGAAATGTCATAGATACCCTAATAATAAAATATATGTAGGAGGATATAAATATTAAATTTCCCACATGGAGAAATTCTGGGGACTTTTTTCAGTGTGATGTTTGATGTCAATTTCATTTTTTTGCCTTTACATAATTTTTAAATTTCTTTCTTCTTCCCTTTCTTTCTTTTATAAAACTTTCCTGACTTCTAAAGTAATATTCATCCATTATAGAACATTTAGAAAATGAAGATTAAAAAAAAGAAAATGAACTCAACATGCATAATACTTTAGCATGTTTTTCATACTTTTTCTATATATTTTCAAATAGTTACTATGATGTTTAAATGATGTCATATCCTGCATTCTCCACTTAATAAATGAGCATATTTTATGTCACAAAAATATCTTTGTCAACATCATTCTAATTGCCACATAATATTCCTTCATATGGTATATTGTAATTTACAAGCTGTATTTTATTATAAAATAACCCCATCACAATCTTCTTGTGTAAAGCAGTAGGGATCATTTTTTGGAGCATGGTGTCCAGTGCCAGGCTGGCCGGATTGAAATTGTCACTCTCCTCTTTACCAGCTGAATAATACTGGGCAGGTCACTTACCCTCTCTGTTCAATTTCTTTTTCCATGAAAGGGAATAACAATACTACCTCCCAGAGCTGGTGTGAAGATTACATGAATCACTATTGCAAAGTATCTGGTGAATAATAAATATCACTTAAAGGTTCGATATTATTATTTATCTACATTGCTTATTTTCCTGGTGCTGCTACATGGCAGTATAATCTATGAATCAAAGAATACATTTTAAACATGATAAATGCAAACTGCCAAACAGCATTCCAGAAATGTTATAATAATCTTACTCCCTCAACAGTGCAAGATAATATCCATCTACCACACCCACGTAAGCAGTGAGTACTCTCATTCTTTAAATCTAATTAGGTATTCAAATTAGTACAATGATATCTCACAGTTTTTTAAATTTACATTTCTGTTGGTATAAAGAAGGCAACACAATAATCATGTATTTTTTTAGCTATTTTCTTTCCATGTTTATGAACAATCTTTTTATGCCTTTTGTCCAGTTTTTAGATTAGCATTTTTTCCAACTTGTTTAGTTTACCTTTTAATTCCTCTTTTGATATTTTAACACATGGGCAATTTTATATGTATGCACTCGAACCTATCATTGTTTTACCTTGTGATTTTTTTCCATTGTTTAAATATTTAGAACATTCCTTTGTCTATAGCTTAGATTTTTTTTACATTTAATTTTTTTCCCACTCATTAACATAACTTTCTTGTTTGATATGAAGATAGGGTCAAACTTAACTTATTTTTCCCAAATAGCTGCTAATTACTTTTCTATGATTAAATAGTCCTGTCTTTCCTTTACAGTTTGTTGCTACCATAATTATAATGTACAGTTCCTCTCTGAGCACTCTATTAAAAAAAATCTAACACAGCATGTTTGCTCAAGTATAAATACACACCAACATCTGTACATGCACACACACACACGCACATACACACACTCACACACACCCCACTTTACTCTCCCATATTGCTTGGCTTTTCTATTCCTAGCACTTATCACTAACTGACACACTATCATTTCAGGTCTGTTTGCTTGTTTATTATCTGCTGAATTAATGAATGCATTAATTTCATAAAATATATATACTTGGACGTCTTCTGTGAGCAACTGATCAATCGTTATATCTGCATAATCTTCTACCTGTGAAATGCTTCTTAAATCATGACAACTTGAAAAGTATGTTTTAACTTTTCAAGTATGTTTTTGAAGTCCAGGGTACTCATTCTCACCTGGAGCTGGGAAAAAATGCTACCTGGGTTCCACTCAGACATCGGAAGGACAGCTGGGCATCCTGACTTGTAAAAATCCTCCAGGTGATTCTAATACACAGTCAAAGCAGAAAGACACTGGTACCAAGGATGTATTTATATTTCTAAAAGTAAATTTAATATATCTTAAATACATATTTAATAATATTTTATATATATTATATATGTACATATGTGTATGTGTACATATGTAGGTATGTATGTGCATACACACATACAAACACACACAAAGAACACTTACAAACTTCCCCTAAATCACCCAGTGGCATACAGTTTTCTCTAAATACAATAGGTTCTCTTCTAAAAATTGCGTGCCCAGGGTGAGGGTCAGCTCCAAGCTGACCACTCTCTCGGACCCCCAAGGTGGTGCAGTCCAATGTCCCTCCAGTGTCCCAATGGGCATCTCCTGGTTCTGACCCACTGCCTTCTGTATAAACCCCACTCTGAGCAAAGTTACCATTCTCTAGAAAGAGTAATTCACAGAAACCCATAAGTGTTAAGACATTCAAAGTTCTGTTTGATAAAGCACCTGAGCCCCAACCAGGTGAAATGGTCAAGTCCAGATTATAGAGAGTTTCAGTGACTCACAAAAATGCATGTAGATTGCCTCAATGTAAATCACTCTTATGAGGAAAACACAATTGAGCAGCTCCTAAGATAAACTGCCTTGATGAAAACCATTGATTTTTTTAAAAACACAGTTCTTTCTCTACAGTGTTTGATGCATAAGTGTTTCAGTCAGGCTTTGCGATGATGAAACAAAGCAAAGAGGAAAAATGATCTTGAACACACACACACATGGACGTACATATATGTGCATGCGCACGCATATGCACACACTTCCACTCAAAGGAGAATAGAGCTTGTATTGAATTAGGTTTCTCATCTGCAAGGCCAGGAGAGCCATTTCCATCTCACAGTCCTGGCCACACAATTGTCTGATGTTATCCTTATACCTTCTTCTCCCAGCTGCTGGGTGCCGGCAGTCCTTGCAGCTTGGCTCAATAGTTGCCATCTCAAAGAAGTTCCCTGCAGCCCTTGTCCAAGCCTGCACCACAACATGTTCCCATCACTCCACTCTCTGGTGGCTTCCCTGAGGGCAGGGACCCTGCCTTTCCACTCTGTTCCCAGACCACTTGTCCAGAGCCTTTGTATGTGTTTGTGCTGGGGGCAGGTGGCACACTAAAGCAGAACCTGCACAAACCCAGTTTCCCCCTAAACTTATACCCTCCCATGCCCTGCATAGAACCAAATGGGTGTTTGCCCAGGTCCCAAGAATGAGCAAGGGAAGAGGGTAAAATGAACACAAGCATCCCAGGTGTCTACCTGACTGGGATGGACCAGTCATGAGCTTGTCTCGTCACTGCTATGCACACTGCCAAGGGCTCTGACCCCTGCAGGCACCATGGATTAAAGATAAACGTTTTAGAATCAGGAAAATTTAGGTGTGCATCTGGGGTCTATGACTTAGTAGCTGGATGCCCTTGGATAAACTACTGAACCTCTCTGTTCCTTGGTTCACCTCTTTTTATTAAGCCTGTAGGAAGATCAAATGAAAACAATGCACCCAAATGTTTTGTACACAGTGTCAGACACAAAGGAAGTGCTTAATAAATGAAAACTATCACTTATTTTAGCTGTTCTCACTTTTTCAGAAAAGAAAAAAAGGGGGAATGTTTTAACACCTAAAACACTATTATCGGGAAGTTGGTGATGCTGTCTCACAGTTATTCATGGGTGTGTGTGTCTGTATACATAGAAATACGTGATATTTAAAAGCATATATACATGGATATATACATATAGATATATACATAGAGGGAGAGAGAGAGTCCCTGCCAGGTAAGTCTGGGTTGCCCCTTGCCCCAGGGCAGGCAGCAGAGGGCAGTGGGAGGAGGGGTGGGGTACAGATGGCAGCACCCCGCGCTCTCCTTACCTTCAGACTGGCGTCGTGGAGGCTGGGGCAGGGGCGGCTGTCCCACCTTCACACAGGTGGTGATGGGGGAGACAGTTCAGGAAGCAGGTGACAAACCGCCATAGGCTGCCCCCGCTAGCGCTGTAACAAGCAACGAAAGAGAGGAGCCACAAATGTCATTAAAGAGATTAGGCAGCTAGAGAAGTTTGAACAAAGAAAAAGACCAGAAAGTAAGAAGAAAGGAAAGGTGTCTGTTAGCCGTAGGCAGGAAACTCGGCTGGCAGAGGAGAGGGTGGGGCGCTGCGCTGGGTCCCGCCTAGTGTCCTCGACGTAGGACGGATGCTCCCGGTCGGGGGTGCTCCAATCCAGGATGCTCCTCGTCTGGGGTATGCTCTTGATCGCGAAGGCCTCCCACTGTAAGGGTGGTCCGGGGTGTGGATACTCCGGGGCTGGGGTGCTCCCGGGCTAGAGGGTTCGAGTCGGAATATATCGGCTCTTCCACCTGGGCGCCAGCCCGCGAGTTCGGAGACGACAGCGCAGCTGGAAAATCCGGCGCTTCGACCTGGCCCCGGGGACGCGCCGCGGTTCCTGGCAGCTCCGGGGCAATGGGTGGTGGCCTTGTGGCCTGTAGGGCCGCGAGGTGGCGCGCGGGTGCTGCTCCGACGCACCCTTCAGGCCGCCGAGCGGTGTGCACCAGAGTACCGGGAGGAGCTGGTCAACCTGCGCCAGGCAGAGAGGCCACATCTGCACTTAAGAGAAGAGGCTGGGGAGGGCTGGGGACAGGAAAGAAGGCAAGGAAGAGTCCCAGAGACACAGAACGGTCCCTGAGGTGAACCGAGGTGAGGAGGAGGTCATTGTCAGATGCACTGAAGCCTCAGGTCTGCCCTGAGGCCTCTGCTTAACCTGAGGGATGGGAGTTTCTCTGTTGGGGTTTTGCTATTGAGAGGCCTGCAGAGGTGTGGAATTGGAACTTGAAATTGTTTAGAAGAAAAGGAGGCCAACGGAGCACGTGTGTTTCTAAATTTCTACAGTGTGGTAGAACTCAGGATACATTTTTAGACTGGTCGTTGGAGCTTTCAAACAAAAATGAAGAATGAAACCGTGGCTGACAGAGAAAGGGGGTTTAATGAGACAGTGATTTCATTCTTTATATCCAATCAATATAATTAATCATATGATAAATATAATATATACAATACTAATATAGTATAATATACAATAACTATAATAATAATAAAGGAGACAATCATATAATTATCTCAATAAATGAAATTTTAAAAGCATCTGACAAAAGTCAACACCCTTTCCTGATTAATAACGCTTGGAAAATTGAGACTAGAAAGAAACTTTCATCATCTGATAAAGAACATCTATAAGAAACCTATGGGTAACTCCATAATAAACTGTGAAAAACTTTGCTTTTTCTTAAGATGGGGAACAAGATAAAGATGTCAGCCCTCACCTAGGACAATAATTTTGTATTAAGTAAGTAAATAAAAATAGAAGGCTTAAACATTGGAAAAGAAGAAATAAAATTACTCGTTTTGACAGAGGGTATAATTTTATGTAGATCACCTTTGGAAATCTATAAAAAAAAGTACTGGAAATAAGTGAGTTTAGCAAGACAATGGAATACAAGGTCAATAAACAAAACTTAGCTGTAATTGTATACATTCTTAATGGAAATTTGGAAAATGAAATTTGTTAGAAACACCATTTACAATAGCATAAAACAAATACCAAAGTATGAATCCTATGAAAGATGTACAAGATGTCGACTATGAAATCTATAAAATACTGCTGAGAGAAATTAAACACCTAAGTAAGTGGAAAAATATACCACTTTTAAGGGTTGGAAGACTCATTGTTAAGGTATCTAATTTCCACAAACTGTGGAGTTTATAGAGTCTATACACCTTTCAATTCTATAGGTGATAGAGTCCAAATATTTCATGCAATCCCTATCTAAATCTCAGGAGGGATTTTCAAAGAAATTAAGAAGCTGTTTCTAAAATTTATGTAAACAATGTAAAATAAAACAATCTTGAAAAAAAGTTAGAGGATTTACACTGACTTAAAGTTTTACAATAAGGCAATAGTAATCTTGACAGTGTGATATTTGCATGAACATATAAATGGAAAATAATAAAGAATAAAATAATAGAGCCACACATATATAGCCTGTTGACTTTTGAGTAAGGCACCATGTCAATTCAATGGGAAAAGAAAAGTCTTTAACAAATGTTGCTAGAAAAATTGGGTATCTCTATGGGGGAAATAAAGTGAATCTTGACCCTTACCTCCTTATCCTATATACAAATATTAATTCACAATGGATCATAAATCTAAACATAAAATGTGGAACTGTAACTATTTCATAAAAAATACATAGGAGAATATCTCCATGAACTTTGATAGGCCAAAAAACAAAAAAAAACAAAAAAACTTAGCTGGGACACAGAAAGCACTAACCATGTAAGAAAAATTGTTAAATTGCATGTCATCAAAATTAAATATGCCTGCTAATCAATGAAACCATTTATTAAAAACATGAGTAGGTAAACCTGGAAAAATTCTCACTTTACATCTATTTGAAAAGGAACCTGTATCCAGAATATAACATAATTTCTATACATCAACAATATGAAGAGAAACAACAACATTTAAAAATGTGCAAAAGATTTTATCTTTATTGAATGATATATGAATGAGCAATAAAAGCATTAGAAAAGGTTCAACATCATTAATCATCAGAGAACTGAAAATTAAAACCACAATGGGATTCTTTTAACACCCCCTGAAATAACTATTATAAAATAAAAAGAAACCTGAGACTATCAACCATCAGTGAGGAGGTAGAGCAATAGAAATCTCCTAGGTCAGTGCAGGGAATATAAAATGGCACAATTGCTTTGCAAAACAATTTGTCATTTAAAAAGAAAATGTATTATATACCTATGACTAGCCCTAGGAATTGAACCCCAAAAATAAAATAAAAACATATGTCCACAAGAATGTTCACAGTTGCCGTATTCATAATAACTATAAATGGGAAAAACCCGTTATGTCCATCAACAGGGAAATGGTTATACAAACTGCTGTGCAGCCATGCGATGGAAACCGACTCAATAATACAAAGGAACAAAGTACTCACACATGCAAAACATGGTTGAATCTCAAAGATTGGGACATATAAGATATGCCGATATGGTCATTGCAGAATTATTTATAATGATGGCTATTTAAATTGGATACAGCTTAAGTACCTAACAATAAATAATCAGGCAGAACGACTATAGCACAACCATGAGATGGACACTGAATATTTTAAAATGTTAAAATTTAAATGAATGTCAAGTGTTTTTACCATGATGTTAAGTAGGAAAAATATAAAAACTACACATTGTGTGATCTCAGCTATATACAATAGATGGTATGTTTAAGTACAAATTAAGTTTTCTTAAAAAACAAAATGTTTAGAAGTCATAATCTTAGGATGATGGATTTGTGAATAATTTTTTATTTTCTTTTTTTATACTTACTGCTCCATCATTTTTATAGTGAGAAAAAAAATATGTAACTTTGCTAACAATTGTCACTTCAATAAATTTTAATTAAAAGAAAAGAGAATAAAAATGTGGGAAAGAAATTTTAGGACTGAACAAAAACTTCATTATAAGGGCAATTGGGTAAGTTGCTCCAACAAAAAGGTACTATTGAGACAGTAAAGCTAAGCATCTGATCAAATAAAATATAATAAACCTGGGCATGTGGGAACAACACTTACTACCAATGCTCCGCTTGATGGAAATCTGTGTTCTTCCAGTTTACACAAAAATGTAACTCTAAAACTTTGAGGTGGATGTTCAACATGTAAAATATTGATGAGGCATAAGGAGGGGGAGCACAGAAAGAGAAAGAGGAAAAAGGCACCGTGAAAACATCACAGGCCACAATGGAGAAAGACCAGAAAAAGAGAAGGGAAGGAAAGAGGTGGAGAGAGCTCCCGGGATTGAGGATAAAAATTGGGGTGGGGGGGTAGGGAGGGGGGAGGCATATTTTGTCCACCCAGAATCAGGAAAACGGAAGTAAAGTTTCTCAATGAACCCTGAGGCCTGAATACTCTTGTTCTTCCGGCTTCTCCCACCTCAGCATCCAGTCTCCAGTCCAGCCAGGAGGAGCTCACACCCACACCTTTCTGACACATCAGCACATCTGCGCTAGCATGTCTGTCCCTGGGCACTCAAGGCAGCCAAACTAGAAGTCTTTTTTGGAAGTCTGTTTGGCACAGGCATGTGGTACCTCACGCGCTTCCAGAATCTGGAATTCAGGGACCGCTTGTTGGCCACGTGGTCTTCTCTCCACTTGATGGTGCCCTGCATGTCCACGAGGTGCCGGAGGGAATCTTGAAGCTCCCCAAACTGCAGCCCGCCTGCCTTGCTCAGAGCCTGCATTTCAATTAGAATCACCTTGGACTCATTCTGGATGAGGGCGCTGTGCAATGCGATCTCCTGCTCGTAGGCAAATTCCTCGCTGTGTACCATCTGAGGAGTCAGGATAAAAATGTGCCGCCGACTCTTGCGGATGTTGGTTTCCACCGCCGTGGCTGCATCTAGCAATAAGAAGACATGGAGATTCCCTGTTGATGCGTGTGCGAGTCTAATCCTTTGATCATCAATGTTCCAAACTTTTTGAAAAATGTGAGTGTTATAATCTGGTGGGAGGATTCTTTCCCTCACTGAAACAGTCCTCCAAGCTGAATGAAAATGTATAGGTGTGAATTCAGGGTCATTCACTGCATATTATCTTTTTAAGATACTAGCTGCCATGTTGTAACAGGGCTTAGAATTTTAACACCCACGTTAAAGAGTACAAATTCAGGAACCCCTGCTCTTCTGAACTGACTAAAGTCTCCAGGAAGTCCTAGATCCAATTCATCCCCTAATAATCTCTGACTTAGAAGCTGATTTGATCCAGACTAGAACAATCTTAAGGAAGTTGGATCCTCTTAGCAAGTCTATGCGTATGAAGCACTGGCTCCATGGTGATTTCAATTAACTCCTGGATGGATTTAGAAAGAACATGTGAAACACCCAGTTTTCACTGCAAGGAGGAGACGGCACAATTAGGAAACCCAACCATGAACAGAACAACTCAAGATGTTCTTAGAGAGTGGTGGCTAAAAGACTGCCAATTTCCGTAGTTGGAAATAAGGAACTGAACGTTAAATAGTGCCAGATAGAGACCTGTGTCAATCAGGATCCTAACGGAACACTTGGCACACTTAAAAGGGCTGGCAGAAGAGGGTTTCATGAAAAGACAGTCTGTATAGATGTGGACAGAGACAAGAGAAATCAACAAGAGATGGTATAGACCCCCATAGCTGGTAGTATCAGAGAGCCATTATACCCTCCAGTATGCAGGGGAGGAAGCAGTTATAGCAACCAAGGAGCTGCCATAACTCCTTGGTTATGGTTGTCTATGGCAACCAAAGTCCTGAGGAAGACCAGCTGACAGGATCCCTGCTCCAGGACAGAGGAGCACAGCTCCCCTGGCAACCCCACCCAGAACGGGCAGGGATGTGCTCCCCGCAAAAAAATTCCTACCAGTGCCTCTCATTGGCCAAACTCTGTATGGAACAGAGAGCAAGGGAGTGATAGACTCCACAATGATCAGCTACCCAGGGCCACTGGATGGAGAGGAGATTGCAGAGTAGATCTAAACAAGCAAATGGAATGTAACTAACATGGGAAGAAATACATTGCATTGGTCAGTCATAAACTTTTTCTAAGGGAAGAGAATGAAGTTTGATGTTGTTTTGTTGGATTGATTATATTTGGGTTGAGGTAAGGTCAGAGGACATACTTGAGGGAGGGGAAGTGGGAAACCTTTCAAATGCAAAACAGCCCCATAAAGGCAACACCAACTTGAGCATCTGTGAGCTAGCATTCTCATTTGGCTGGGGAGAGGTGTAACTAGAAATGAGGCAGATGTACCTGAGAAAGAAATGAAGAGATTGCGGCCAGATGTAGCCCAGGATGTGACATCATGAACAGCTGGAGTCCCTATCATGTAACATGAAAAGGGGATTTGAGTGTCACAATTCATTACTCAACTTTCACAGGTAGCCAATGGGGGAAGCTGCGAGCAGAAGAAACCCTCGAGAGAAGACTTGAATTACATTTTCCTGAACTGTACACTTTACAAGTCTCCCAAGTCATTACTTTAACATTATCCAAATATTTACTCCCAAGTCATTACATTAACATTATCCAAATATTCCAGAATAAATCAAATGTGCCTTTCGTGAGTACCCTTAAGTCTATAGGCACGTGAACTCCTCTTTTCAGTAGGAATGCCGGTTTAAATTCAGTCTACTAAACATTAACTTCATTGGACTTACACTCATGATGACCCTGCCTCACCCACATTCCAAACGCTCTCTGGTTTCTGTAGAATTCGAGAAGGGTAAGGAGGGTCCATCGGCATGTGACACAAATATGAAAGAAGGAGAAGAATGACTGCTGAAATGCTGGAATTGTGGCACACCTTTCCAAAGTGCATGAAATCAACCAGGAATATTAAGAAACAGAAGGTACAGTTTTACTTGTTCTTGTGAGAACACCGATTTGCAAGTTTCACCAATATAAGGGAAATCACACGACTCTCTGAGTTTCAATATTTTAGCCAATGCCTCTGGCTGTTACAACAAAATTCTTTGGTTTTTAAGTCTTCCTTCCAATCGTCAGGAGAAATTGAGAGATGCTGAATAATTGTAGTGGGGGACAGGGGAAGTAAAGTAGCGGCAGTGTCCTGCTAAATCCACATAGCCAGGACGCCTTACTCTGTCTTCACATCACTGACACTACCGTGAAGACCTCACAGTCAGGGTGGCAATGAGGACAGGAGGAGCAGAGAACAAGTATGTCCTTCTCCTGGACTATATTTATCAGCTGTGCTTTCCAGGCCTGGAATAAGGATCGCAATTTCTTAGCAGAGATAAAGACCACCTATCTCTTATCCTTCTCACGAAGTAAATTACTGTACCTGATGTATGTTGATAATATTACCTTCTCCAGGGAGCAGATCTCGCCCATAAATGAATAAGTTGTAGCCACATTTATTTTCAAGAACATCAGGCAGAATCTGGTGAACAAAATATTCTACAGAACTGGTCACCTCCGGACAATCTTTCTGGTTCCGTGGATAGATAACATAAGCGTCATAGACCTTTCCATCTGAAAATGAGAGCAAGAAGTGCAAGTTTGTCACTTGGTTCTAAAAAATTCTCATATGACTCTTAGTAGACATTCATCATTGCGTTTTATGGTTGTTGGTGAATGTATGCCACCCACCAAAACATTCTAGCATCTAGAGATGACAACAGCCTATTGCCATAAAATGTCATCAGGAAATCCATCTTAATCCCAAAGTCCTCCTTTTTACTGTCCCAGACAGAATGATGGAGAACAGGCAAGAGTCTGTCTAGCTTAGTTCCAGCCAGATTGTCAAGTTTCATCAGTGATGTATTAATAATTATATATAGTCTTGATTAAGGCACACTGTGCTGGGCAGATCTCAATTTCATCTTTTGTTTTTCCCATATTTCCCCTAGGGAGGTGGCAATGCTAAAGGCTAATCGTGGCAAGGAGGTAAAATTTCTTAAGGGATCTGAATTTCTCACAAACCCAAAAATTAGCCCTAGTTGAATGTACCACATGGAAAATCTAAAGTGAAAGAATAGTATTCATATTTAGCAGGCAAAACTGTCTTTTTTCCTGTGTTTAATTAAGTGCACAGTTAAGACTCTTTATGGAACAGGTTTTGGGGTAAAATACACCTTTTTTTCTGATGCACCTGCCTAACCTCTTCACATTGAGAAAACAGGAACTATTTTGTTAATGTTTTGAATTTCATCAAGTTTTACCAACACACCTTTTCCCAAATGTGTAAACCTTTCTGGGCTTGGGGCAGTCTGTTATTGGGGCTTTAGTAGGAACAGCAATCATATTAGGGAGGAAATTTGAGCTGATGAGGTGAATCTCGGCACCACGAAGAGTGACCAGGCAAGATGGGGAATGGCCTGAGTGGACTCAAACAGATTCCATGGTCATGTGTCGGCAAGCAAAAGGGAATCTGGCTTCCATAGCACAGCTAGTAAAAGATCAATAGACGAATAACCAACAGCTATGGCAGGACCTCTTCTTTTGAAGAACAACTTGAAACTGGCCACTTACCATTCCTAGTTTTGTAAGGTCTAGCTATGTCTCTCCAGAGCAGAACAACCTCAATCCAGAACACTTTCAGCATTATCATCAGGACACTGATTAGCAATAGCAGAATGCCAAATCCTGCAAGTGTGTAGTAGGTGCTTTGATGATCAACTATTCAAAAGATAGGGGGAGGACAGAAATCATTATTATGATGAGAACAAAGTAAAATAAGCAAACACAGGGATGCTGGCCTCCACTGCGGATACCAGAGATTAGTACACAAGACGCCTACTTAGAATTGGCAAGGCTGCACTAAGAATCAGTAAATGACCATTTATTGAGCCACTTCTCTGTGCAAGGCACTGGGCTGTTCTATTCTAGGGGATTCTCAAAGCATATGAGGCATAGAGACATACGTAAACTTAACTAAGATAGGAGGGAAACTCATGATTTTAGCCAGAGGTTTTTAAAAGGAGTACTCACTCATTGCTGGCTGGGACAATGAGGGCTTCCAGTAAGAGAAGGCCCCTGAAAAACTCACATTCAGATTGAAAATCGCATCCAAATAGGAAATGTACTACTACTGACGTGAGAGGATGCTGTGAGGGCAGAAATAGAGGGAGTGTGTTTTCTGGGGACCTTGAGTAATCCAATTTTAGGAATTAGTGGAAGATACGATAAGAAAAGTAGGCCAGGGGTCAGCTTCTGGCCAGAATCAAGGCTCCAGCTGAAGCATTTAGCTTTCCTTCTGAAGGTCAGGGGAGCCATCAAAGAGTGATGATAACAATGAAAGTGGTTTTTAAGCAAGATTAATCTGACGGCAGTAGAAGGTTTGTTTTTGTGGAAAGAGACTTGGCGTAGAACGGACGGGAAGTTTCTGTAGTACTTGGGGTGAGAAATGAGGGTTCAAACTCACATTTAATGATGAGAAAGGAGTGGACAAGCCTGGTGTTAGGGGCATTCATAGCCCTTAGGGACTTATCACATCTGGGGTTGAGATAGAAAAGTAGAGAAGAAACAATAGCCATTTAAGCCTCAAGCAGCGGTTCTCAACCTGTGGGTCGTGACCCCTTTGGGGGTCGAACGACCCTTTCACAGGGGTCGCCTAAGACCATCAGAAAACAAAAAGATATTTATGTTATGATTCATAACAGTAGCAAAATTACAGTTATAGAGTAGCAACGAAAATAATTTTATGGTTGGAGGTCACCACAACATGAGGAACTGTATTAAGGGGTCGTGGCATTAGGAAGGTTGAGAACCGCTGCTCTAAAGCATATCTGATGGAGAAGTCACACTGCTAGGTCCTAGGTCGCACACATACCCACTACTTCTCTTATGCTGAACATTACTAAGCCATCACTGAACTTTATCCTGTACTCACTGCTACGTAATACACATGCAAGATGGTGCCCATTTTCAAGGGTTTGCAACAGGTATGTACAAGTTGAACGTAAGAACTGTGCTTATTAATAGTATTTGTGGCTGTTTTACATTTACTTCCCCCTTTAGAACTGCTAACTAACATATCTTATAAACATTCCCACTTATTGATGAACATGAGAAGAATCTCAAATGAGAATTGCTTATATAGGTCTCTCTTGATTTTCATCTCAAGGCTCAAAGCATGGGCTCCCCATTTTGACCTGGATGATCATGGGCCCATATTCAAACTTTCTCTCAATTGCCCATCAGCTCCCTGAGTATGCAGCTTTGTGAGATTAAGAATGGCCAAGGCAAAGTGACTCAAAGCTGGGGGAAACTGAAAATTGGCAGAGAGTTTTTGTTTTTAAAATGCAAGACCATGCTGCAATTTTTTTTTCTATGTCCTCACTGCCATCAGTTTACATGCTAGATTTTCCCTAAGTAAAATATTTCAGCAGGATTCCTCTGCAGTTGACTTTTCCTAAAACTTTTGTGATGCATGCCAGGAATCTATACTTCTTGTGGAGGTTATTATGGATATGGCTGGCTGTTTTCAACTGAAGGAATGAAGTTCATCCACAACATTAAAGGAAGTTAAAGTTCAATATCTTCCTAAGTGTTAATGGCTTTTGAAATGTATAAATCATTCTTTAATATGATGACTTAACACTAAATATTTTCTGTAAGTGCTTATAAACAGGAAAATACCACCTGGGCTTGAATCTTTGCTCTATAACTCTAGTACTTGGCAAATTATTCAACTTCCCTTTGCCTCAAATTTCTCATCTGTAAAATTAGATGACAGTAGCAATCTCTCATGGAGTATTGATTCAAAGAGAGAGAGAAAGAGAGAGGGAGAGAGAAATTAAGTGGAAAGTACTACTTAGGTCCTAGTACACAGGAAACAATGAAAAAAAGTGTAATATTATTATTATGAGTATCAACTATTTATTTATTTAATAATATGAGGATATAGGCTTTTTAAGTTGTTTTTAAAATTCAAGACCACGCTGCAATTTCTTTTATTCTATGATTAGAAATAAAGGAATTCATGGTGACAATTTGACAACAGTAGTAACAATTTTGCTTAATTTACACAGTTGTTGAAACAGAGTATAACCATGTTGATTTGCAGAAAAACAGGTGAAAGGTAACAAATACAAATAAACTAGAAGGAACAAAACCACGAAGTACATATAACATAAAAAACAACTCCAATCCAGAGGTAACCAGAGAACATTCCTAAAATGACAATGTGAGCAACCTATGGGGACAAGATTTTCTTACTAGAATGAGCAGTAATTAAATACTTCACCTTTGCATCCACTTCACCAGCCTCACTAACAAAATGTGTGGGTTGATTTGTGTGTGTGTGTGTGTTTTATGACAAAAAAATACATTAGAAAAGGGAACATGTGTATAACATGTTATAGAAGGTAACAAAAGAACGTATTCACAGTTCGCTGTTGGTGTGTTTTCTTTCACATACCGTGAGACAAAGAGAGCTAATGAAGTTAGAAAGCAGGACAACCAAGGAAGCAGTTGGGTGTTGAAGAGGAACCAAAAGGAAGAGTAGAGGGTGAGAAGGAAGAGGCAGCGGAGGAGGAGGAAGTAAAGCAGCAAAGGGGCAGCCAGACCAACAGAAACATTATGAGAAGACCTCACTGTAGATGGTTAGTGTTTTCAAGAAGCGAAGCCCATTTTATGAGATGGGCCACTTCCGTCGTCTTGATGGATCGCCCTGGAACCACACTGCAGTACCTTGTTCTCTAAGAAAATGGTTTCAGCGTTACAGCTGATACCGCACACTCCTTACTTGGCTTTTTCCTCAGTCTTACAGTGTGTCTTCTCAAGCCATGCAAATTCAGGGCCAGACAGTCGTACCTCAGCGACAAATCTTCTTCTTTTACATCAGCTATTCTTAAGACCATGCTTAGACAAGTCAGATCATTGCTAGAACGAAGAAGGCAACTCGTTACTTGGAATGCTTACTTTGTAGTTGCAATTGTGTGGGAGGGGAAGTGGGTGCTTTAACTTCAATAGGAAAATACCTTTCATTTTGCTGGTGCTCCTCTTGAATTCTTACTTCACTAAAGTTGTTAATTTTGGTTCTGTTAACCTCCCACAGGACGGCAGCTGTAAACTGAACGCCTTTCCCAAAGCAAGCAGAGCAAGTTAAGTTTGCTGGTTTGCCTAGACGAGAAGTAAAGACATTCATCAATAAAATCAAATTCTGCAAATGGCATTTAATTTGATGTAAAAAAAATTCATTGGTCACCTAGTACGTGCCATGAATTGATTTCCAGTCCCCTTCCTGATCTTTAGCACCTTCACCTTTCTATGCCTTCCGTTTGCCTCCTCCCCTCCCCCACGATCTTCATTTCATTAACAATTCCAGTTGAAGCTCAGCTCCCCAACTCCTCTCATCCCCAGTGAAAAGTAAAGACACAAATGACTCTAGCTTCACCAATCCCACATTATAATATATAGGATTTCTCTTTACCATAAGTTGGAATTTCATTTTTAACAGCTCTGCTGCACACTTCTCTCCTCCTTCCAAATTCTCGTCACCTCTCTATAAACTGCCTTAGTAGGTAAAGCATTTTCTCTGACCCAGCTACAATCCTGATATTTAATGATCCATCAAGAACCCTCTCCATCCCAACTCCCTTAACTCCAGACTCCCTCCTTTTACAACTGAAAGCACAGGGCTGCCTTCCTGCCTTGGGTCATGCATTCAGCCATCCTTTTGCGCTCTTGGTTCCTGTGTCTAGAATTAGGCAACTGAAGAGGGATGAGGGGCTCAGTGTCTCTGGGAAGGGGACAAAGATATAAATAACCAATTAGAGCACAAGGTCTTCTCGTGTTCTAGCAGAAAGATTGATGAAGTGACATGGGAATACAGGGGAAGAAATCACTGCAGGGAACAGGGGTGTTCACACTGCACATGTAAATGGTGGCCCTGGACTCCATAAAAAGGAGGCTCTGATCATGCTCTCCATCAGGGAAGGGGGTGGCATGAGGGGATCTCAGAGAAGAGGTGATATTTGAGCTTAGTTATTGGGAGGTGACAGGGAGGAACACCATGGACAAGGGCAGGGAAGAATGTGGAAATGCTGCTTATCAACGTAACAGCTGTGAAGCAGTCAGTGCTGTGGGGACATGGGGTATGTGGAGTTAATGGCTGCAGATGAGCCCGGAAGAAGGTGAAGACCAGGTGAGGGGACATTCTACGTGCTAAGAACTTTGAATTGTATCCCATCTCTAGTGGGGAACCAGGAAAGGCAGAGATGGACAGAGTCAGAAAGTCTGAGTTCTCATCCTTCCATCATTGATTATCCACAACCTGGGACATGTCATTGCTCCTATCTGAGTGTAAGTATCTACAAGGGTAAAGTGGGAACAATTTCTAGATAGAAGTGACAATGGCACATGTGAAGGTGCCATGAGTTACAAAGTGCAATACAAATGTAAATGCTGCATATTGCTGTGACCGCGTATTCCTAACATTAGCAGGTGCCAGGGCTGGTGGGTCCACCCATGACATCTCATTTA
Source organism: Hipposideros armiger (assembly GCF_001890085.2). Classification (NCBI taxonomy): domain Eukaryota; kingdom Metazoa; phylum Chordata; class Mammalia; order Chiroptera; family Hipposideridae; genus Hipposideros; species Hipposideros armiger. The sequence goes on along the minus strand of NW_017731885.1, from coordinate 85,581 downwards.
ATCCTCAAGACCCACTATGTTAATTGCATGGCTCCCACTTGGGGAATTCAGATCAGGGGTCAGGGGGGGAGGATTTTACAGGCAACAGTTACAGCACTCTTAAAGTTGTCTTACCGATTTCCACGTCCTTTGTTTCATTTTGTGGAGGGGCTCTAATTACTGGAAATATAGAAAAGCCCTCCTCATCTTAAATCAAAGACAAAAAGATATAAGTATTAGAAGAGCTTTTGGATGATGATCAATATAAAGCTTGTATTTTCATATTTCTATTCTATTTCTATTCATAGCAATGTTTTTCAAATTTTTCTGGCAATGACAATGGCAACAAATATACACAAATGAAACAAAAATACATTCAAGCAATGCTTTCTCTTACTACCTATGATGCTCTTTGATACCTTCTATTTTTTTTATCTCATTAAACAAATACTAGTCTAACCCATTAAATTAATTGTATCACCAAACAATTGTTAGAAAACCACAGGAAAGATGAGTTCAAAAGACCCATGAGGATAATAAACACATAAGTTCACACATCTACTCACAGCTTTCCACCATTGTGGCCCATCCTACTAGGAAATTCTAATTCCCGGTGGCCCTGATGCCTAGAGATCATGAAAAGGGGGTGTCTGGAGCACGGCTGCATTTCTACACCCCTTGGTTCTCAGCATGGTGTGATTAAGAACCAATGCGGGTTTTGATGTGAATCAGTGAGAGGCACTGATAGAAATGTGGTCTGGTGATGTTCATTCTATAGCAGTGGAGCTTTGAAAAACTCCAAACAAAACTTTTCCCCACTACCGCTTTGCCTACTTAGGTCCTACTTCGTCTACAGCCATAGCTCAAGCTAGGCTAAGGAGACACATCTTTGTAGATTCCATACTCTTGATTGTGAGCTCTTCCCCACAAACAGGCTTTTATGGAATTGAAAGTATATTTAAAAAAAAAATTAGAATTAAGTGACCTACTTGAGGCTACTGATGAAGTTGAAAACATTGCAAACCAGGATTGAAAGCCGCTCAACAATATCTGTACATATTTATAAAGCTTCTCATTCAACTACTAGTCCAGTGATTTATATTAAAAGTTATTTTTTTTTCTATTTATAGAGCCTCTGACAACAAATTGGGAAAAGGAAAGTTAACCTTGCTTTCCAAATAGTTGCATTGCCATTCAAAAAAGCTAATTAAGTTAACATTCAGATCACAGGATCTTTGACAAATTAAGTCAAAAAGGAGAACAGATGTGGCTTTGAATTAGTAGCGTAATCTCCCTCTGAAATTTCTTAAATCTTGATAGTGTATTTAGAAAATTCTTTGCATCATGGTAGAGACTGTGCAAATTAGATTAAGCAGGAGGAAGTATCAGGCAGGAGGGTGAAGCACAGAAAAATCAACAAGAAGGGCCCCATCCCTCCCACGCGATCTGTTGTCAAATATTGTATTTTGTTACATTCAGTAGCTTACCTTGAATTTCTAATGATCTGGTGGCCGTCACAATGTAACTGACTCCATTTTCATTGTGCATAAATTTGCATGTATAATCACCCGTGTCCTTGCTAGTTGCATTGTCAATCAGCAAATATGTCCCATGTGTATAATACCTTGATCCTTGAAGAGCTGTACAATTCTGAAATGAAAAATGCCATACCACTTTCAGTAATTCTTTACTTGCATCTACTTTCATTGTGTATCTTCATCTGTTTCCCCCCAAATTTCCTTTTACCTTAAACCACTCAACAGGTGCTGTCCAATTGTAGAGACTAATGGTAGGACAATATATTTTACAACTTTTTGATGATTTAAATGATGTTGAATATATCAGGTCATCCGGAATATTGCAATCTGGTTGTTTCTTATATATGGTGACATTCACGTATCCAATCTTAATGAATTTCGGACTATTAAAATAAATCAAACAAGTTTTAAAAATTACTTAGGATTATGAAATAACTTCATCCAAATCTACCTTTTACTCATTCTTTTTCTTCTTAAAACAATTGATATATAGTGGTTCTTTTCTTTTTAAAAAAAATCATTAAAATCTAGGGCTTTAAATACTATTGGGTTGTCAGAAAAGTCATGACGTATTTTTTCTATGTTTTTCATTGCCAAAATGTGTCAAGACTTTTCTGACAACCCAATATTGTGTCACATTTGAGATAAAACATAATCCTTAAGGCAGCCCTAAAGCTGTCTCCCTCAACATTATTTTATACACTGTATCTCCTGTAATGCCAAGAGCCCGATAAAATAAAGATAACTAGTATTTATTGGTAGTTCACTATGCATCATTCATCATGGTAAGATTACCTTATTTTAGTCTCATAATAATGTTTTGAACTGGGTTATATTATCATATATATTTTACAGATGAGGAAATTGAGGGACAGAGAAGTGACATGCTAACTGGACAGAGAAGGGACAGCTAACTGGTGAGCCTAAATGTAATACTGAAATTTGTCTGACCTCAGAACCTAGGCACATAACAACACACATCTTGCCTTTTTTTTTCTTTCTTTCTATCTTTCTTTTTAAATTTAATTTAATTTTTTTATTAGTTTCAGGTGTACAAAACAATGCAATAGTTATCCTTTTCACCCCTCATACATCTTGCCTTTTAATGCAGTTTGTCTGACATTTTGTATGTACCAAATACTGGCACAAAGTCAAAACATTTAACAGTTTGTATGTAGAGTAAGTAATTTGTAGGCACACAACCTCACATAACCTCTTTAGCTTATCTCTCAGGTGTAAGGCACTGGTACCTGTCCCCTTTGCCACCACCATAGGCCTCCCAAATGCCCATCGCCTAGGTTACTGTTTTTTGTGCTGGTTTGTTCTCACTTCCAGCCAAAATTGAGCGCGTGGTCTCAGTTCTGTTAGTCACTAGGAAAGCTAGGCCTTTTCTTACCGGGCTAAAAATTAATCCCTGCAGTTATCCATCCAAATAGTTAGCTCATAATCATAAACCTAAACCCCAACCTGACGGTGTTCCTATAAGCACTGTTTCATTCAAATCATTTTGCAAATCCAACGGTTCCAGAAAAGACTAGAAAAGGAAGACAGAAAGTGAGGGCAGCTCAGTCTACCAACTTTTAAAGAAAAGAGAGCAAGCCCAAAGATGATAGTGGCTTCCTGGATAGTACCTTCTGACAATGCAAGTATAAATTCCAGAATCTTCAATGTTGGCTGGGAGAAGCTTAAGATGTTTCCCAGAGGCAAATACACGATTTTCTTTCTGGGTGGTAATACTTTTGTTGGTTTTTGAGTAATACCAGTCCACAGTGTATCTAGGTTGTGCTTGTCTAGGACATTTCACAATTAAAGCCTCATTTTCCAGGCCCCACGATGGTTTGTCTGAAAAAAAAAAAAATATATATATATATATATATATATGAATATGATCCTGGAAGGACCATCTGAAAAGATTACAATTCCTATATTCTAGGATATTCCCTTCTAGGATTAAATTGAGAAAGGGGCCATACTTTGTGATACTTTACCTGAGAAAGAATAAGCAAATGATTAAGATTTTTTTATGAAATGTTCTAATGGGTACCACAGATGAATGAATTAATTTGGAGCTAAATCTCCCAAACTGCTCCAGTGGAAAAGCAGCCATGTCTATCCACACAAAATACATTGTCAATCAACAAATGCTTACAATACTTCTATGCGCAGGCACCAAGTTAAATTTTGACATATTTGAATATGTAAAACTAAAATTATGATCGTTTGTTATGCAGAATTTGTCCTGATAGATGGGTGATGAAGAATGAGTACAGAGCATAAATGACTTTTCCAGGTTATGATTCAACCGGAATAAATGAAAGCAAGCAGTTTAAAATAAGGCAGGAGTTCTGGGAATTACTTAAACATTTTTTAAATTATAGTTGAAAAGCAATACTCACTAAGCGTAGCTACTGTGGAAATTTTGAGAAGTGTTAGAACTGCCAAGACCCAAAGTCTCATTCTCAGCTTGTCAGTCAAACAAGTGTTGGTAACCATTGAGATTATTCAAGTTGAATCTGTGACATGTGATAGTGAAGGTCCCCTAGAGGAAGCTGTTGGTGCTCCTGAAGATTTACCGTTGGAAAGAGCTGTCAGTCTCTCTCACCTGAAAAAGAAATCACAAGCAAAATATTTACAGCCATGAATTTTACTTGCTTAATACCCCCCAGGAGAATTAATCAATCAACAGGTGTTTATTATGTATAAATATTTATAACAGCAGGGCTTCAGGTACGCATCATTGTATTTATTCCTACTGAAACTTGGGGCCATGTCGGCCTGACCATGGTCATGTTATTTCATCGTCTTATGACAGTTGACTGAAAGAAGCTAAGAAGAAAGAAAACTAGTTTCTAGTTTTGAAAAAATTAAAACCATAAAATTCAACAGACCCTAGAGAATATAATATTATATAATATTATAAACGCTAACATGAAAGCACAGACATCTACACAGGTTGTGGTGGCTGTGTGCACAAATGTGACCCAGACGCTGGCACACACGCAAATAGTCCTCAAAAAGCCACCAAGGAATAGGAAACTGATGGGTAAATCATTAATCAAATAATCACCCTAGACACTGCAACAAAACCTCAAACTGTGTCCCTGCCTCAGCTTTCCCCCAAGACTTACCAAAGGCTTTCTAAAAAGATTTGAACATCCATGGAAAAGGATTACCTACTTTTCCTTTTTTACTTTCAGCAAAAGAATCACTTAACTACATTTTTTTTTCTTAAAAAAGTCAGGTGAGGGGTGGAGCCAATACAGAAATCGACAAACGTAAGAAGAAACACAACAACCCTTAATCTATTTCAAGAAAGCATGTTTCCTCGAAACATGAATTGTTGATACCTTTTTTATTACAGTCTGGAAACATTATTACAGACTTTAGATAAGTAATTGATGCTTACCCAAACTGAGGCACAGAATGCAATGAGCTGCCAGCCAATGACAGAGCCCAGAACAGCTTCCAGCTCTGTCGCTCCTTTCTGGCAGACTCCTCACATACAAGCACCCTCTTTTATTTTAGAGGGGAGACGCTCAAGGACATCCTACAAGTTATTGCTCCACCCACCCTGAAATTTGACTTTTTGTCAAAATTCATGACTTGTTTAAAAATGCCAGTACAGAATGTACCAAGAATTCTTAACCTTGATATATAAATATTTAAACTCAGGAACAACATTGAATAATCCCTTCAGAGGAAGTAATCAAATTACCTCCCTTTATTTTAGCATCTTCTCAAACTGAATGATGGTTGTTGTTTTTCACCCTGATATTATTACCCTTTGGTTCTAATTAATCCTGAAACCTTGGGGCTTTTAAATCACTCTTCCAGACATTCTTTGACACTTCGTCTGGCCGACATTAGCTGGCCAAGCTCAGCCAGTCTTGGCAGATTTGGTGCAGAGGGTTTCAAAAGCAAACTGTGTAGATAAACAATGAGAAGTAAGCAAGATTTGCAGGGGGGCCTGGCGATGTTTTGTTTGTGGTTCAGAATGTTACCCAGCCTCATTCACAAACAGATTCCAGCTCTCAGACGTAAGTCCATGCTGAGCTTTCAGTCTAGATGGAAGAAGAAAGTTTTTCTAAGGAGTTCAGAGAAATACAGGGAGGCTGTGTGTACAAAGGCTACCTCAAGGGGAGTGACAAGAAGGCCATAACCCTCAACTCTTGCAATTAACCCTCAAGCATACGTTAGTTGCAAAATCTGGTTTTAGCTACTCATTGCTGGTATGACTGACTCTATTATGAGTAATTCAACATAATTTTGAAACTCAGCACATCCCAGAAGGATTCAGGGACTAATTCCAGATGAATATGATGATGATGATAATAATCATAATAATAGTAACAATAATAATGACTAAGCTTTCTCTAGAACTCTGTGCCAGATATAGCTCTAAGTGACTAACATGTATTAACTCTATTCTCCCAGCCACCCAGTGAGGCAGATGCTATTATTATTATCCCTGTTTTACAGGTAAAGGCACTGAGACACAGACAGGTTAAGCAACTTGTCCAAGTCACATACTGCTGAGAGGTAGAGCTGGAATTTGAACCCAGACAGGCTGCGTCCAAAGGCAGGATTCCTAATCACTGAGTCATAATGCCACCAGGTGAGGAAGATTAAGAGAGGTCATGCTGCCCATACCCAGGAGGCACCATGAAGATGGGAAGGGCACGGAGCTGCTGTTCATGGGCAGTCACTGTTCCCATCACAAGCCAGCAGCTCATCAGAGTGCCAGGGGCTCCGTCGGTGCTCAGAAGAGCTGCTGTGGTCCCACCCTGGATTCCAGCACTGGGGAGGGAGGGTGAAACATCTATGATATACCTAAATATATGTACCTGCATCTCAAAGGAAATACAATGAAACGCTAACAGTAGTCACCCTGGATGTGAAATTATAGATAATTAAATTTTTCCTTTTAAGAGAGAGAGATAGAGAGAGAGAATGTGCTATAAAAGAAGAGTTCTAGGTGGGATTTTGGAGTTTACTACAGTATCTCCTCGCCAACCCCACCCCACCTCTAACTGTGGCTGGCAGGCTGCCCCATCCGCGTGGGCTTGAATCAGATTTTGGACACTGGTCATGTGCTCTGACAGAATAGAGACAGTCTTGATACCATTTGGGAATTCACCAGGAAATGTTTGCCATAAATTCAAGGAGTTAGGTCAGAGTCTTGCTATTCTTCGCTTAGTTGTCAAAGTTCTTAACAAGGTCATATGAGTTGCAGCACTGATACCACAGAATCGGCCGTGCTTGGAACAGCAAGCTCCACACAACCTTTGCCCAATCAAATAATATGAACTTGAATGTCTTATACTTGAATGTGAACTTATATTTTGTATCCTAAAATATCTTTTTAAACATTTTATTAAAAGTAAGCATGTATTCATTAAATTTGGCCACATTTACATTGGTTTCCTAGTTTTAAATAATGTTTCTGAGTTAAAAATAAGGTTTCCAGTAGAATTTTGATATAATAACCATGAAATCTGACAGACGCATTTAATAAAGTCTAACTGTTGGTATGAAATAATTCTGTCATCCATTCAACAGTTAAGTCCTGTCATCCAAAGTACCATACTATATGGTACTTATCATCAACACCTTTCCAATTTTACAAATGAAAATAAAAACCCAAGGATGAGGTTGGTTAAATAATCTGACCAGTCTCAACCCATTGTGGCTGGGATTGAAACCAGATTTGTTGAACCTCAAAGCCAAAGCATTTTTTTTTTTTTTAGTATCAACTTAAAAGGTGGGAGATTGGAACACAAAAGCTTTCCTTCTTACAACAATTGCAACTAGGTTATTTAACAGAGTAAACACGTCTAATTTCTCTTGAGCCTCTTTGTTATAAAGAACTAAACCATTTTGGCTTCTAACTATAATACTATGACATCATCCAGTGCAAAAATACAGTCATTTATAGCAACTTAACAAGACAAAACGTGAAAGGCAAGGGATTCTAATAAATAAATAAAAGAGAGATTTGGGGCAGCCATGAATTTCAGAAACCCAGTGTCCGCTTGTTTCTCTGACAGATACCCTCTTTTTAAAATTTTCCAGAATTACCCTTCATTTCCAGTATTAATCTAATTTGAGGGTTACAGTTTTGAAATCTTGCATGTTTCTATTTATAATCTAATTTGCAGACATTTTCACTAAAAAAATCAAACAAAAAAACCCGTTTATTGCTAGAGAAACAGCTAGCTGCATGCAGTTGGAATGGAGTGTCCAAATATTTCGTAACTTTGATGATATCTTGCGAGGCTTATTTATTTGTCTTGACTGGTGTCATAGATAAATAATAATAAAATAACAACAACAATATCTTACCCTCCAGAGTTGGCCTAGTCTTACTGTAAATCATATCAAAAACCAGGAAATTTCTGTTGTTAAGCTTACATGACTTAAGTGAGTGGCTCAGGTTCTCACTCAATAATTCTCACAAGAATAAGAGGAAATGTTTCCCACATTTCATCAGAGAGCATTTTAGATGCCACTTCTAGTCTGTTTGTCCTGATGATATGTTTATAGAGCCTGAGACGACATATGAGGCAGACCCTATATGTGACATCAGGTGGACTGGCCTGTGTCCCGGGACAAGTCTCTGGGCCCAGCTCCATTCCCTGTGTCACCTTGGGCAAAAAAGCACTTATTTATGTATTTATTTATTCATATTTTTTTTTAAGATTTGATTGGGGAGTTGGGGGAGGGGAACAGTATTGGGGAATCGGGAAAGGGGAACAGACAAGTTGTTGTCCTTTTTGTTCTTCAGTCTAGTTGTGGAGGACATTGCTTCACTGGCCCATGTTGGTATTATGATCATTGCACTCTTCCCAGGTGAGGCAGTCACTCGCCAGCCATTGGACAGCTGTCCACGGCAGCTCACGGCAGCTGCCAAGCAGCCCCACTGCAGTCTAGGCCATCGTCACGACTCACAGCAGCCCAGCTGTTGTTCACCATCTTAGCTGTAGAGGACACAGCGCCACTGGCCCTTATGTGGGATGCGAACTGGGGCCCTGCTGCTCAGAGCTGACGTCCCAAGCCAACTCTTAACGAATGCGCCACTCGGCTGGCCCAAAACACTTATTTTTTTATTCTTCTTTGCCATACTCCAAACTCTAGAGGGTCTCAAAGCTCAGCTCTCTCCCTTCATCTTCCTTTTGGCTGTACCCAATTTTTCCCTTCAAAAACTAGAAGAAACTGGTATATATTCAAGGACAAACTGGAGTGAACGAAGTCTTCATATTTCCAGAACTAAACTCCTGATCTCCTCCAACCCTCCTCCCCTCCCTTACTCCTAAGAAATGCAGCTTCCTCCCCTCACCCCACCTAGGCTTCCTTATCTCAATGATGGCAACTCCATCATTCCAATTGCTCAAGTCAAAACTCTCCATACAAGACTGACTCTTCTCTTGGACCAGCTGAGTGGCTCAGTTGGTTAAGAGTTAGCTTAAGAGCATGAGCTCTGAGCCACAGGGTCACCAATTCGATCCCCACATGGGCCAGTGATGCTGCACCTGAGCTGAGCTGCCGCTGAGCTGCCAACAGGTGGCAGGATGGCTCAGCTGATGAGAGCACATGCTCCTAACAACAAGACTGCCTGTTCAAAGGTGGGCTACGGCCGCCCGCAACTAAGGCTGAACTCGGCACCATGAGCTGAGCTGCCACCCGGATGACTCGGTGAATAGAGCGTGCACTCTTAATAACAAGGCTGCCGGTTCGACACTTGCATGGGATGGTGGCTATGCCCACCTGCAACTAAGATTGAACACAGCACCTTGAGCTTAGAGGCCACAAGCTGCCAACGGGCAGCCAGGTAGCGACTGGCGCCCTCCACAACTAAGATTGAAGAACAACTTGGCTGGTCCCCCTCCCCAATTCCCCAACACTGTTCCCCTCCCCAATTCCCCAACACTGTTCTCCTCCCCCAATTCCCCAATTTAAGAAAAAAAAAAGATTCACTCTTCTCTTCCTCACATATCTGACATGCAATCCATCAGGACGTCTAGTCAGTTTCACTTTTGAAGCACACCCTACCTGCAACTATTTCTCTCCACTTCCATTGCCCCCTTCCTTGTCTGAGCCACCATCACCTCTCACTTGGATTTTAGCAATAGCTTCTAATTGTCCTCCCTGTTTCTACCGGTGCCTTTTTTCAGGCTATTCCTAATACACAGGACTTAAAATCCAAGTCAAATCATATAGGCCCTCCAACGTCTTTCCACCTCACCCCAAGGAAAAGCCTCCACCTTTGCAGCAGCTGTGAGGGTCCGTCGACTTCTCTGACTCCTCCCCAGTCCCGCATCCTCCCTGCCATTCCTTCAATGCACTTGGAGATGCCCCCTACGCACTCACTTTTCCTCCGTCTGGATCATTCCTTCCAGGTACCCACAAGGCGACCCCCTCACCTCCTCAAAGTCAGTGCTCTGATTGTATCTTCTCAACGAGACTTACCCTGGCTACACAATTTTCTTTTCTTTTCTTTTGCTTTATTTTTTTTATTGAGGTGAAAAATTCACATAACATAAATTTAACCATTTTAAAGTGACAATTCAATGGCACTTACTACATTCACCATGTTGTGCAACTACCACCTTTATCTAGCTCCAAAATATTTTCATCACCCCCAAAATAAAACGCTATACCCATTAGTAGTCACTCCCCCATTGCTTCCTTCTCCTAGCCCTTAACAACCACCAATCTGCTTTGTGTCTCTGTGGATTTGCCTATTCTGAAAATTCCGTATAATTGGAATTACACAGTAAGTGCCTTTTGTGTCTGGTTTCCTTCATTTAGTGTAGTGTTTTCAAGGTTCATCCATGTTGAAACATGTATCAGTACTTCATTCCTTTCAAAGGTTGAATAATATTCTCCTGTATGTATATACCACGATTTGTTAACCCATTCATCCATTAATGGATATTTGGGTTGTTTTTACATGTTGTGAATAGCACTACTACAGACATTGGTGCCTAAGCATTTGTGTGAGTATCTGATAAGTCAATTTCAAATTGTAGTGTCCCTTCCCCCATTCTCTATCTCCTTGCCCTGCTCTGGTCTTTTTCTAAGGCACTCATCATCTGCTAAATTCTATAATATTTATGCCATGTGTTTATTGTTTACGTTCTGTTTTCCTCCGCTAGAATATGAACTCCAGAAGGAAAGATACACAGTGTTATCCAGTGACATATCTCACATGCCTGGAACAGAGTCCATACAATGTAAGTGCTCAAAAATGCTTGTTGAATGAAACAGTACAACCTATTAGGTGGTGGAGTTTTAGGGTGTGAAAAATACAGTTCTTGTCATGGACCTGAACAGGGGCAATGCACTTTCTATCATGCTTTTACATCTCTCCCTTGAAATTCTGTCTTTTCTGTTCTAGCTCACAGTAAGGTGAGGTCTAAGTCACCCTTGACAGGCCCTATGGGAACTCCTTGGCCAACAAGAGAGTCAGCATCAAGCGAGCCAGAGGAGCTATGGGCTGAGGACAGGCAGAAGGGAGAAGTGGAGATGCTGACCACGTGAAAACAGGCCAGCATTAAGTGTTTGCATCTGTGAAAGGACTGAGCTATCACTAAGATCCCTCTGGAACTAATGTTTTATGACCCATGTAATCTCTCCTATACTAATTCCACAGAATCTACTGCTGGGGTCTCCATTTGTCATCCTTCATTTACTTCCTATACACCTTTGTCTGGGGTCAATGTGTTCTTTATTTTTCCAGCATTAGAATCAGCATCTATAATTTCTGTGGTTACTCTAAAATGTACGTGGAAAATTAAAGAACTTAGAATAGCCAAAACATTGTTTAAAAATAAGAACAAAATTGGAGAGCTTACACAACCTAACTTGAGATTTAACATAAATTTACAATAATGAAAACAAGGTGGTATTGGCATAAAGATAGTCATATAGATCAGAGGATCAGAAGAGAGTCTAGAAATAGACTCAAACATAGATGGGAAATTGATTTTTATAATAGTACGAACATAAGTCTATGGGGAAAGCATGGTGTTTTCAACAAATGGTGATGGAAAATCTCTCTATCTATATGGAAAAATATCTTTATCTCATATACACAAAATAAAATCAAAATGGGTTATATATGTGGAAAATCTTCATAACTTGAAGTAGGACAAATACTTCTTAGACTGGAGACAAACGACAAAAATCACTATCCATGAAAGAAAAATAAACAACTTGAACATCATCAAAATTAAGAACTTCTGTTCTTCAAAAGACATCATTAAAATTTGAATAGACCAAGCTACAGATTCAGACAAAATCCTTACAATGTATACATCTGATGAAAGGTTTGTATATATAATTCATAAATAACTCTTACAAGTCTGTATAAAGAAGACAAAATAGCCCAATTATTGTAAAAAATGGGGAAAAGACTTGAACTGAGATTTCACAAAAGAAAGTATATCAATAGCCAACAAACACAGGAAAAAGATGCTCAAAGTTTTTAGTCATGAGAGACATGCAAATAATTAAAACTACAGTGAGATTCTAATTTATGGCTACAATTATACAGAATAACAATACCAAGTATTGAGAGAGTGATGCAACTAGAATTCCCATACACTGCTGGTGGGAGTGGAAAATGATAAATGACTTTGTAAAATAGTTGGAAGTTTCTGATGAATACTGTCTGACCCAGGAATTCTTCTCCTAAGGATTTACCCAAAAGAAATAAAACATATGCCCACAAAGACTCGTATGAATGCTCACAGAAGCTTGATGGCCATCGGCACGTAAACTAATAAACTATTTTATATTCATACAATGGAATGCTGCTCAGCAATAGAAAGAAGGAACTACTGATTCACACAACATGAATGAATTTCAGAAACATTATGCCAAATGAAGGAAGTCAAGTGTAGAAGAGTGTGCACTCCATGATCCCATTTATATAATGTTCTAAAACTGTAAAGCTACTGAGTGATCACCTGGGGCAGATGATGAGGGTCTCAATTAACTGTAAAGGAGAATGAGAGAAATTTATGGGATGGTGTCCTCACTGAGAAGATAGTTTCATAAGGTATACCTTTGTCAAAACTTATTGAACTTTACTCTTAAAATGTGTTCATTTTATTCCATGTACATTTGTACCTAGGTAAATAGTCAAACAAAACAAACAGTTAAACAACACCCTCTCTGTGGTTTAACAATACCACTTCTAATATCTATCCAAGAGAATGAAAAGCACATGTCCACAAAACACGTGTAAAGGAATGTACATAAATACCATATTCATAATTCCAAAGAATCCAAAAATCTATCAACAGCAGAGTGCATAAGGAAAAGGCAGTGAAAGCTATTCAGCAATAAAAAGGAAGGAATTACTGATATAACACAATAATGAATCTCAAAAAATACTACGTTCTGTGTAAGTTTGAGCTTGTTGCAAAAAGAAAAACAATACAGCTTTTTCTCCAAAAATTTATGCTAAGCAAAGGAAAGCCAACACAGAAACGGTGTATTGCATATTACACTTATAGGACGTCAAATGACAGGCTCATGCATTTATCAAGCTGGAAACCATGAAGTATATGTTTGGGGTTGTGGGAATTTGATTGGAAAGGAGTAGAGAGAAACTTTCTGGGAGGAAGAAATGTTTCTATGTTGTTTGGGGTGGTGATTATGTGAGTGAATGTAATTATCTAACCTCATTCATCAGTTAATGATGAAATCTTCAAGACTGCAAGTAGATAGGCTATGAGAGTACAAAAGAGCAACTTGTTTTCACTGTAAAACTTCCTTGGGGAGAGACAGCCATCTTTCCCTGAAAGACAGATTTGTATCTCTCTATGAAAAACACTGCAGAAGGGTTGAGAATTCAGCATGAATTTAAATAAGTGTTTAATTTGGAACCCCGTCTTTCCTTGTTTCTTTTTCTTGTTTTGATTGTCTCACAAATAATCTTATAGACTCTGAACCTACTTTGGAAACACTGCATTACTTGTTTCTTTAAATGTCAATTTTGTTAATAGCTAGTTAAGATGGTAATGGCATTATGCCATTGTCAATGTCACCAATTACTTCCATGTACCTGCTAAAACCAATATCAGTCTTCAGTGCTGACCTATCTTTAGCTCTGAGCAGCCTCTGTCCCAGTTAAGCAACTTCTCCTCCATTTCTTTCAGGACCCCAATGGCCTCTCCTTCACATTTCTGCTTCCCCCCACCTCTTCATTGTTCATTCCTTGAACCTCTCTTCTCTATCTAAACTCATTCCCCATGTGATGTCTTTCAGTTTCCTGATTTTAAACATCATCCACATGCTGATTTCACTCTCAGAGTTAAACCTGCTGTCCAGACTTTTCCTTTGAACTTCAGACTCAGATATTTACCTGCCAACTTGACATTTCCACTTGTCTATATCCTAGACTTCTCAAAATTCTTGTTCTTCCCACCAAAACTTTTTCTTCCAACAGCCCTTATCATGTTAGTTGATGATAACTCCATCTTTACAGCTGCACAGATCAAAACCCACAAAGATATTCTTACACCTCTTTTTCTCCAATACATCTCATCCAATCCATCAGCAAGCCCCTCTTTCCAAGTGTATTCAGACCTCGACCATGGAGCCACTTGTCATGGCCCTCACTGGTGATCCAGGCCACCAATATCCCTTGCCTGGATTATTGCAATAGCTTCCCAATTTGTCTCTTTGGTCCTTCCTTTGACCCTATAATCTATTTTCAAAGCAGAAACCAGTGTGATCCTTTTAACCACTCCTCTTGTAAAACCTCCTCTTTTCCTCAGTGAAAGCCAAATTCCTTGTGATGGAAAGAAAGCCCTCATGGTGAGCCATCCCTCACACCTCTTATTTGGGTCCTTCTATGCCCAGTACCCTATTCCACCCCATGCACTCTTTTCTCCTCCCTCTTCCCTGAACACCCCAAGCTGGCTCCCACCTCAAAGCACTTGCACCAGCTGTTTTCTCTCTCTGGGATTCTCTTCCTCCATCTGTGTGGCATCTGTCTGGCTCACTCCCTCACCTCCTGCTTAATGAGGTCTCCACTCCTCAGCAAAGCCTACACTCCAAAATTCCTTTACCCTGCTCTATTTTTTCCATGGCTTTTATAGATTTCTGGCATAATAAGTACTTAACTTATGCATCACAGATATGTTCTGTTTTGTTCATTTATGTATCCTCAGGGGAGGTCATCAATAACTATCTTTTGAATGGACAAATGAATGAATGGTCTACTGTTGCGTAAAAATGATGATTAACTTCCTCTCCAAATATATTTTTACTGAATTGAATCATTTTGTTAACAGGAAAGTAAGATTTAACGATGCTTTCATTTTAAAAGTGGGAACAGAAATAGGACGTAGGTGAATTAGCCCTGGGTTTGACCCAGAGATTAGAGGCACAAACCATCACTGACAGGTTAAACAAAAAAGGGGGAGAACTAAAATGGCAACAAGCATCTATGAAAGGAAAGAGAAAAAGGAAGAACCGAAAGGAGTCATGTTTGAATTAAACCTCTAATTTGCTTAAATACTCCTTAATGACAGCAGGGGCCAAATCCATTCTAAGGTTTCGGTCATATGTCTAGTCACCATGATTTAACAGTCTTAGGTTTATGAAGCTTAATGTAGATTGCATTTTCAAAAGATTAATCACTTTGCATGAGGCCTAGTATACCAGGAAATTCTTTTAACAAGTAATTTCCCTGATGTCTTTTAAAAGTTGGTGTTTATGTCAGCAGTGATCTAACGGAGACTTATTGGGGTGGGGAGGAGAGAGAGATGCTTAAATATCCAGGAAACAATGTTCAAAAAGCACTGAAATGAAGATAAATTTTGAACCTATCAGAATCTATAGAATCCTGCTTAAGAAGAGAAAAAAGATGAGAGAATTCACAACTGCAGTCGCTGTCTTTGCCCCTATGCTCGCCATTCCAACTGAGTAGTGAAACCTAAGGAAACTTGTCCCTCTTGAATGTTGGGAGTCAAGAGATTCTAATTTCCCTTAGAGTTTAAGGTTACTGCTCAGACAGTGAATTGAAGACATTCAGACACCGTTGTATAGTAAGCCAAGCTTCCAGCAGAGGGTGGCTGTTATTTTCTGATCATCTAAGGATCCCGGGTGAAAAAGACTTTCTTTATTTAGAAAGTGATGATTCGTCCTGGGGGTGGGCAGAAAGAGTGAGGAGCAGGGAGAGCGACCAGGAACCATCATCCCATTCCCTGCCCTCAGAGATGGGCCCCCATCCTAGGAACCTTGGTGGGTTCAGTGGGGCCACGAGGATGGAGACTCCAGCACACAGGCCCTTCATCATTTTGACCACAAGGCTTCTGAGAGGAAAATGTATGGAAGCCTTAATCCCAGCTTCAAGTGAGCTCAAACAGGCACCTGACATCCACTTAAATAGAATTGAAGGAAGTGGTCTTGGGTAGGGACTGCAGGTGAAGTTCAACATTATCTGTGCACCTAGGGAATACATTATGAACTCCTGTCTAAATCTCAGTTACAGTCTAGTGGACACCATCTTTATTCTATGTTTTTCCACCAGAGCGCTGCCCCCTTTCAGCCACACACAGCTCCACAGCCAATCCCACTGACCCAACCCAACCATTCTTGTGCTCATATTCAGTCTTGCTGCCGTGAGCCCACACTTTCACCAGCATTACCATGGGACAGTGGTTCAATGCACAGGATCTGAGCCAGCCAGGTCTGGATTTCACCCCTACTTCACAGAATTATCTAAAGAACAACAGGATATTTTGTGTGGAAGGCATTTAGCTCAGGGTCGAGCACACAGCACACTCCCAGTAAATAATTATGGTTGCTGTTACTGTGATGGTATTACAAGTACGTTAAAGACAATTTTGTCCCAGACAAGGTGGAGCCCCCTCACCCCTTGCCCAGATCCCCTTCATCACCCCCCATTTCTCCATTCTTCCCTGTGTCTGAGCCCAGTCCTCAGTAAAAATCCTTGGTGATGATTTCATGGATATAACACCAAAAACATAGGAAAATGGACAAAAAGGAAAAAAAAAGCAGTAGAATTATATCAAATTAAAAAACTTCTACACAGCAAAGGAAATAATCAACAGAGCAAAAAGGCAACCTATGAAATAGAAGAAAATATTTACAAACCATATATCTGATAAGGGATTGATTTCTATTGATTTCTAAAATACATAAGGAACTCTTACAACTCAATAGCAATAATAATAATAGTAATAATACTAATGATAGCAGCCCAATTTAAAAAATGGGCTAAAGGCTCCAAAGAAGACATACAAACGGACAACTGGTACATGAAAAGATGCTCATCATTATTAATCATCAGGGAAATGCAAATCAAAACCACAATGAGGTATCACCTCACTCTTCTCAGAATGGCTGTTATGAAAGAAACAAAAGATAGCAAGTGTTGACAAGGATGCAGAGAAATTGGAACCCTTGCACACTGTTAGTGAGGATGCAAAATGGCAGAGCTGTTATGGAAAACATGATGTAGGCTTCTGAAAAAGTTAAATGCAGAAATATCCCATGATCCAGCAACCCTATATCTGAGTATTCACCCCAAATAACTGAAATCAGGATCTCAGAGAGATATCAGCACCCCCATGTTCACTGCAGCACTAGTCACAATAGCCAAGATGCAGAAACAACCTATGTTGAGAGATGAATGGATGAATGGATAAGGAAAACATAGTATATACATACAGGGGAACACTATTCAGCTAGAACCTTAAGGATGTTACACTAAGTGAAATAAGCCAATCATAGAAGGACAAACACTGCATAATTCCTCTTAACCGAGGCATCTATAATAGTCAAATACATAGAATCAAAGAGTAGAATGGTGGTTTCCAGTAGCTGGGGCGAGAGGGAAATGAGGTTATCAACATAAAGTATCAGTTAAGCAAAATGAATAATTTCTAGAGATCTGCTGTACAATATATGCCTATAGGTAACAGTACTGCGTTGTATACTTGCAAGATTTGTTGACAGTAGACCTCACATTAAGGGTTTTTACCACAGTAACATTTTTTATGAAATAAAGACCCCTGTTTAAAATCCAGTCAACCCACTTAACCCTTTCCTTTTCTCTTTCTGGGAACTGGACTTGGTTGCTGTTAGAGTTTTGGGGGGACCCTTCTTTCCCTCCACTTTGAACTAGGACTTTACTCCATGCATACACGTGCACATGTGTGTACACTCACACAATCTTGGTGTCACCACTGCTGGGAGACTCTTGCACTGTGTCCCACTCAGTAGAGTGCATTTTCTCTTGGATGTCAGTGTCACCCAAATCTTTGGAGAGCCTCTCCTTTGCACCCACAGAGAACTGTGAAGTGGGAAGGGGTGAGCAGCAGAGAAATCATAGAACAATTATCTTAAAGGACTTAGATGTAAGAGTCCCCCTACAAGGAAATCTGAAAACCAGTGACACCCCAGATCTGCTTGAACTATTGGTCCATGTCTCCTAACATAGAGGCATCCATTCAGGAAACTACGTTGGGGCCAATGTCCTCCTCCAAACTACATGTTCAAGAACAGAGAGAAGCTGATTATCCTGCTGGGGATTCTGTCAAGTTCAAACCAGCAGCCACACAGCCTGTCTGCAGGGCACAGAGATAAGAATTCCCAGAGAAAGACAGGAAAAAAGTAATGAGATGAGGGCTAACATTACTAATGCTGCCAGCTCTGTATGTGTTAAGTACTTTACATCCATTTAGTCTTTAAAAACCTCTCTCTGAGTTTGGTATTAGTAGTAATATGCTGCTTTTATAAGTAGGGAATACTAGAATTGAAGAGGTTAGATGAGTTGCCTAGAGTTACGCATCATCAGTGTGAAAGCAGGAATTAATTGCAGCTCTGCATAGCTCCAGAAATTTCTGTCTCCAATACTCTACACAGAATAGCAGAAACAGAATAACAATATTCATATGGAGATGTGGGGTGGGGGAATTACACATGAATAGTTTGGCCTCCAGAGCTAGTTAAAAGAAAACTGCTGCAGCTAGAGGAAAGCACCCCACCCTTCATCCCCATTTCTCTGCGTCTGGAGGAAATTACCAGGAAAAACTCACACTCGATGGGTGAGGCTTTGGCAGCCAGCTCTGCCATCACTAACTCTACTGCTGAACTGCCTTCAGAGAGAAAAAGAATGGAGCCATCAACCTGAGGTTCAAAGCAGTCACCTATGACAAATGTGAAGTTGAATCACTATTCACTCACTACCCACCACTTCCCACCCACTCCGCAGAAAGACTGGCCCTCACCAACCCACCTCCTCATGCCCATCGCCCTCATTTTCTACCCTATATTTCCTCCTCACACCACACACCTCCCCTCACCATTTTGCCCAGCACCCTCCTTACTTCTTAAATTCTCTTCCCTTCTCCACCATCTGAGTAGATGAGATTCTATAAATACTTCTGGATTTTAGCAGATTCTAGAAAGAATGATTCTGAAATAGGAGCCCTCTGTCTGTACCTTGCAAGGCCCCTTCTGTCCCCACTCTCCATCAGACATTTTCCAATACCTGCAGCCAAAAATTCTAGATTATACAAACAAGGCTTCAAGAAACTTCATCAGTTGCAACTTGGTTTTCCCATTGGTGATACTACTTTTTCATAAACCAAAAAATCGATAGCAATTATTTTTAACCTAAATTTTTGTTTTAAATTTCCATGCCCTTGGAGATAAAAGTATTTTGAAAAAAAAAAACACCTCAAAGACACTTACCATCAGCAAATCCTACTTCAGCTCTTTCTTCCTCAACTTTCTACCCACAGACTTTATTAACTCCAGAAACCAATGTTTCTAATAGCTCTGTGCTAAAGACAATAAAATGCAAATGCCCCTGTTTAAAATCCTCCCATTTTCCTTATCAGTTAAAACACAGGAACCACATTACTGATAAACAGAAACTGATAAACTGTAGTGTTCACTAATGTCAACTTCAGCTGTCACCACATTCTCTATTCAAAAGATCTCTGATGAAGCTATACTCTCAATTTTGACATTATCTCCATAGATGGTCACATTTCATCTTAACCAGATTTTACCTCCCGTGTGGGTGAATTTCTCAGCAATACCTCCCGAATTCCATGTAGGTGGCAGATCCCTCAATGCCCTAAGAGTGGGTTGGAAGCTGTAACTTCCTGAAAGCTGCAGCTGTAGGGGAACAGTACACATCTTTGCAGCAAGTTTTACTGCTGATGCCTCAATGTCAATATTTCGAAAACTCTGATGCATGTTTTAAAAAAATTATTTATATTTTTTCAGTTACAGCTGACATTCAATATTATTTGATATTAGTATCAGGTATACAGCATAGTGGTTAGATATTTATATAACTTATGCAGTGATCTCCCCGAAATTAGTCTAGTACCCATCTGATACTATACATAATTATTACAATATTATTGACTACATTCCCTATGTTGTCTGTACTTTACATCTCCATGACTAATTCATAACTACCAGTTTGTACTTCTTAATCCCTTCCCCTTTTTCACCCAGCGCCCCAACCCCTGTTGCATCTGGCAGCCATCTGTCTGTTCTCTGTATATATGAGTCTGTTTCTGTTTTGTTTGTTCATTTCTTTCATTCTTTGGTTTCCACATAAAAGCAAGATCATATGGTGTTTGTCTTTCTCTGTCTGACTTATTTCACGTAGCATAATACCCTCTAGGTCCATTCACATTGTCACAAATGGTAAGATTTCATTCTTTTTTATGGCTGAGTAATGTTCCATTTCATGTGCACCTGGCTTTCTGTGTGTGAAGGTTTTGCACATGCTCTCCCATTATGTCAGAAGCATAATGGAAGCTCAGAGAAGCTGGTCAATTACCTCCCCCAAAGTAATAGCCAGAACCAGAGAAAGCCAGAACCCAAGGCCCCAACAACTATCTCTTTCCACATGCCGCCAGATGGCCTGTCCCGTGTGGTTATAATACAGATTTGTGGACATATATTGCAATTATTAGAATTCTGGATAAACAATTTGAATCCTGTGATTTCTTTTTCAAAGATGTTGATGACTTTCAAATAATCAGAATGTTCCACCTGCCCAGAAAACCAGGTTGTATCTAGAGGTCAGCTCTTTCTACTATATGAGAGTGTGACTTTCAGCAAATTCCCTAATATCTCTAAATCTCTAATGCAAAAGGTATTGTTATCAATATTAAATGACAAAATCTATGCCAGGGGTCAGCCACACTAATGCATAGTGGTGGCTTTCTGCCCTGTCATATACTCAAGTAGTCATCCCACCACAACTGTGCTTAAAACAACAACAACAAAAGTTCAAAATTTATTTTCCTTCATATTTGCATCAAGACCTAAAATGCCAAATCACCTTCTCCTTACCCATGATCACCTACATAAAAGATGAAACTCTACAGCAGAATCCAATTACATACTCCACAATCTTTATGTGAAGTATACTTTTACATGAGGTCGGTCCTCCACTGCGAGAGAACTGAAGGAACACACTTAAACAATAAACCAAATAGTACTGATTAATATTTTCAACATTTTCTCAGGCACTGTGTGAGATGTAAGAGAAATATGAGATTCATTCTAGACCTCAAGGAACTTGAACTTTATGAAAAAAAGGCGGAGAAGTGGAACGTAGCATTTCACAAATCTGAAGATTTTGAGTTTAAATTTTTAAAAAAATAGAGTAAGTTATTGAGAGGCTATGAAGTCATCCTTATTCAAGAGTGGAATCTTAAAAATCTTTCTGGCATGGTTGAGCTAGGTTCTACCTTAGCTCTAGATCTCTCGATATCCTTGATCATCACAGTATTTCAAAACTTGGGCCAACTCTGCTGTGAAATTTATCTTTCAAAAAGTTTCTCAGCATTGGCACTTACGTCCTTGATAGCCATCAGGATGATTAATGGCATTTTCACTGTTTCTGTCAACAGTTCAAGACATTTGGTGAAGTTCAGGGAGGCCAACATCTCTCAAGGTCCACCAAGCTTGTTGATATAGAAGGTAACAGTAGAAGGACAATAGAGGGCCCTCAGCAGCCATGGGTGGCTTCAGGAAGTTCTTCTTTAATAATTCCTCTATCTGCAAAGGCTTTGCAAAATGGAATTCGTAGACTCCTGCTGACACACCAAACTGGCATGGATAGGCTGGGTGAGCCAGAGAGGGACCGCAGCCCAGCTTCTTTGAGGATCTCTGCCTGGGCCTGAAGATCTTTGATGGTGCCCCCAAGTATGATTTGCCCTTAGGCTGTACCCACTAAAAATAACTGTACCCCTTAGAGGTGACTTTCCTAGACATAAGTGCCCCAGAACCAACAGAAGGCAATTCTCTACAAAAACAGAACATCCTCTGTGACAGCCGATGACATGAAAGAAATGATGAAAATTGGCCAAACTTGTTCATCTGAAATGGGAACAATGGATTGGTGCTGGTGGAAGAGCAGAAATGTTTGTGGGGGGGGTGTGCACACACATGTGTACAGGTGCTTGTTTATGTGTTTGCCATGTGGTTTTTGTTGACATGAAGAGGACATCTTAGCTCTGCACTCAAACCAAAACAAGCTTCGATAATGTCAAAATCTCACTGAATTTCCAACACCGACAGGTTAGCTGGTCTTCATTGTACCTTGGAGAACTCGGAATAATTGATTCAGACACACTACCCATTCCAAAACCATATGACAAATCAGAACCTTCCTTATGGTGTATACTAATTCCTGGGGCTCATTATCTCAAGGTCCCCTCTGTCTCAGGCTTCTCTGCCCATGAGTCACATCTCTGTTCTGTTCATCATCAACCTGAAAGTCAGCTCCTCCTTTTGCACAAGAAATCCAAACAGTTCTAAAATGTGGTACACCTAGCTAAACCTTTGTCCATCACATGGAAGATCTCACGGCCTTCTAGCATCGCCAGGCTTCCCTCCATCCTTCCCTCTCACCCCTGCCCTTCCCTTCCAGAAGTACCCAAGAGCCTTTCACTTTTCCCCAGTGGCTGTCCCCAGATGGGCACACTGCAAATCCACCAAGATGCTAGGCAGCTAGAAAGACTGCACCCATTTTAGAAAGAAGCTAACGCTACATGTTGCAAATTCCTTTTTTGTCTGTCACATCTGCTTTTGGTTCACCTTCACCTCCCCATGTGTGCCCTTCCCCTCTTCTAGCGCTTTATTATCTCTTACCTGGTTGCTACAACCCATGGAATATGTTGACCAGTAAGACTTGCTGCTTTGCTCTCTTAAGGAGTGAGTTTCTTGAAACAACAAAAAAAACCTTTTAAAAACCTTATAACCTATAAATGTCTCAATTGCTTGTAAAAGGATCCCAGCATCTAAGAAGTAAAGAAAACTGTAGGATAAGTGTATTAATCCAGAAAATTCTAATCAAATCTAATACATAGCCAGCAGCTTCACTTCTTTATAAGGCTAGCCTTGTATGTCTCCACCTCACCCTTCACCCCGGGGTTCCTGTTCCCCTCATCAATATTTAACAGGAAGTAAAGACTTAATCTTATTTTATAGCCACACTGAGTTCATTCAGATCTTTTATGATTCCATAACAGGTAAAAAAAGTATTTCTACTTCCAGGTGGTTACTTGGCTGTTCTTGATTTTACTGAAGCAGTTAGCCTTAATAATTGGCTTCTACTTATCCTAGTATAATTTATATATGTCAAAGACTTTGAATTCATTTTTAAATTATGCATTTCTCTCTGTCTTTGAGAAATTAAAAACTAAAACCAAGCACAAAAGCTAGTGTTCTCCCTCTTCCTTTTTTACCCCTATTCCAAAGTTTTAAAAAGGTCCTTGTTTTGCTCAGATTTAACAGAAGTGTTTGATTTGGGAGTTGAGGAAGAGGAGTTATGTTGAAGTCATATGTTCAACTGGAAGAAAAAAATTTTTTGATCTAAAAAATTAGATTTTTATTCTCTCTCTCTCTCCCTGTC
>NW_017731885.1:52748-58727 GCF_001890085.2 Hipposideros armiger | reverse complement strand
AACCACTTTGAGCACCTCTTGTAATTGCAGAAGTCAAATGTGACTTGTATTCATCTTTTGTTATTGGTATATATTGAGTATTATAATTTTAATAATACAAATTTCCTTTCTTAAAATGTGTATACATATTTTTGGCTCTCTCTGTATGTGTCATTACACGGGGGGTACGAGTTAACAATTCTGAAACTGCTGTATGTGTATACTGGGATGGAACAAATGGATAGTGGAAGTACACTTAAATGCAGCACACATAGGTTAAAAGTAAAAGAAAGAAAAAAGATATACCATATTAATATCAATTCAAACATAGTTGGGGTGGCTTTATTAATATCAGACAAAGTAGATTTTAGAGCAAAAAAAGTATTACCAGGAATAAAGGAGGTCATTTCATAATGATAAAGGATTCAATTTATCAAGAATATATAACAACCTTAGATGTTTATGCTTCTAACAATGGAGCTTCAAAATACATGAAGGAAAACCTGATAAAAGTTCAAGGAGAAATAGAGAAATCTTGAATTAGAGTCATACAGTTTAATATCCTTATTCCAGTACTTGATAGAATAAATAGACAAAGTATCAGTAAGGACACAGAAAACTTCAAAAACATTGCCAACAAAATTCATCCAATTGACATTTACAGAACTCTCCTCAGAAGCAGAATTATTCTCAATACACATGGATCATTCACTATGACAGACCATGTTCCAGTCTCTAAAACAAATCTCAATACATTTAAGTGTTGAAGGCATACAAAGAAAGTATGGAATTAAATCAGAAGTTGACAGCAGAAAGATATCTAGAAAACCCTCAATAATGTAGAAACTAAATAGCATACTTCTAAATAACCCATGGGTCAAAGAAGAAATCAAATGAGAAATAAATTAGAAAGCATTTTGAACTGAATGGATGTGAAAACACATATCAAAATTTGGGAGATGCAGCTAAAGTAGTACTTAGAGGGACATTTACAACACTTAATGCCTTTATTAGAAAAGAGTAAAGGCTACAAATCAATATTCTTGGCTACCACCTTAAGAAGCTAGAAAAAGAAAAGCAAAGGAAACTCAAAGTAAGCAGAAGAAAGGAGATAATATAAATCAATGTAGAAAACACAGAAACGGAACACAGAAAAACAATAGAGAAAAATCAATGAAACCAAAATCTGGTGTGTTAAGAAGATAAAGTTGATAAATCTCTTGCCACAGTAGGGGAAAAAAGAAAGACACAAAAACTAATATTAGGAATGAGAGTGTTGACACCACTAGTTTCTACAGATATTTTAACAATCTTAAAGGAATATCATGAACAATAAAAAGGAATGGCATATTAATACATGCAACAACATGAATGAATTTGTAAATAATTATGCTGAATGAAAGGAGACAGAGAGAAAAGAGCACATGCTGTATGATTCCATTTATATCAAATTCTAGAAAATGAACACTAATTTATGGTGACTGAAGAAAGATCAGTGGATACCTGAAGATGGGGCAGAAGCAAGAAAGGGATTTCAAAGGGATGTATGAAAANCACACACACACACACACACACACACACACACACACACACACACACACACACACACACATCCCCTCTTTCTCCAAAAGAAAATAATGGAAAATGGTTAGTCAATAGTTTCTATAAAATACATTTAGATCTCTCCACATTTTAAAAAGGTTCAAGTAGTAACAAGACTTGAATAGTTTAAACAAAAGAATGAGCTGGAAATTGTGAGGCTCCAGTAAAAATCATCTCTAGTAGGTGTGGCAGCCAGCCTCCAAGACGGCCTCCAATGATCTCTGCTTCCCACCGCTCACACTTTTGTATGGTCTTCTCCCCAACTCCACCAAGTAGGTCTAGATAACCAATAAAATATGAAATGAGCCGCTTCCACGATTAGGACACAAAGGGCATGTGGGTGGCATGTCAGCCTCTCTCGCTCTGAGCGGCCATGTGGTGAGCACCGCCGTGGAGTGCTCCTGCCAATAGCCACATGAGCATGCCTGGGGACAGATCTCTCAGTTCCCTTCTGGCCAACAGCTTGACCATAACTTCATGAAAGACCCAGCTAATGCACTTAGATTCCTGACCCTCGGGAAATGGGTGAGATAACAAATACTTATCACTTAAGCTATTTTTTTTTAATTTAAGCTATATTTTAGAGTAATCTGTTATACATCAAAGAAATACTAATACTTGATAATAAGCTATCTATAACTACTTTCCTTGTGAATCTATGAACACAACGGTAGAAGTCAGGAGTCCTTGCTAGTGTGAAATGACTTGATCTCCATGGATTTTTTGCATTATAGTTTCCTTATGAAGTAGTCAAAAATTCAACTTCCACACCTACTTAATAGGCCTTTTGCTATCTGTGTTTTCAAGAAGCTGTTTCTGCTGTATCTCTTGGACTTCTGTTATCAGAGGAAACTTCCTGTCTTAAAAGCGCTCCTTCTTTAGTCTAATCAGATAAAGTATCTTTTCTTCTATGCTCTTTCGATATATTCAACAGAGCTTTGCCCTGTATCAAAAGGAAACAACTTCCTTTGGTCATAGAAAGAAACATGTCATCATGCGGCCTCAAAATCCAGGGTATACCCCATGTCAGTACTGGTCAGCAATGGCATCTGAGAGGCCTCATGGGGCCAGTTTCTATGGACAGCGAGATGACCCACATGTGGCTATCAGGAGCACAGCAAGCAGGCAGCAGAAGTTGCAATAGGAAAGGCAAAGGTTAGCTAGAGCACTGGATGGGAACTGGGGGTTGGCCTTGGGCCGGGGGTCCGTGACTCTGGGTAGAAGGTGTTCACCCTGATCAGAAATGTTCTTGTTGTGATGTGCTGCCTTCCTCTTATTGTGGCCTTTGCTCCCTGGAATCTGAAACAAATGCTCTGGCTTTTAACATGGTGAGAGTGTAAGAGGAAAACCTGATCTGTAGGTTATGTTCTCAGTACTTCCCCTGTGTGCTGGCTTCATTCTCTGGTGTCTCAATCACACTCTCATCTTCTAACACTGCAAAAGCTTAAGAGGAAAGCTGACCTGTTCTCATTCTTTCCTCATATTTAAATAAATGTCAACTTTTTTGTCCATATCTTTAGATCTTCTAAGACCTGGAAATCTAGATGTTTTCACCTGGAGCTGTGAAAATTTAAACATGAACTTCATTTGCTGAAATTCTTTTAGTCCGGTAAATATTTATGGCAGATTATCTTCTAAGATCAAGTCCTGGTATTTTGAAGTATTTCAAGGAAATTGAGACTTAGGAAGAAATGACGATTGTGGAAGGGAAAAAAAAAAAAAAGGTGAATTCACAGAGACCACAACTTGCATTTTTAGGAAGTCACTTCAGCCATCCACTTGAAATTGTTTTTCTTCAAGATCCTGTCCAATTCTCCCGAAATCAACTTCCCTAATTGAGAATACATTAAAAACAAAACAAAACTATTTGTTGATATACATATGTAATATGTAGTGCATAATATCTAACAGGTGCTGCCCTTAGGTCTGAAGTACAAAGCACTAGAATATTAGGGTTCCAGAGTCATTTTTAAATCATGTATCTCTGAATATAAGCAATGTTCAGTAAAGAAATTTTGAGTATGTCTGAGTATTATCTCTCATACTCAGAGATAATGATTTTAAACATGTCTACGTATTTCCTGTCAGCATTATTTCTGAGAATGTACATGTGAAGTACATGTGCAAGATATATAAATATGTATAAGTATTATATACATTATACATAAACAACAAAAAGATATAAAAGAGATATATAAGAAAACAAGTAATTGGAGAGTTCTGTTATGTTTCTAGAAAAGAAGACTCAATAATAAAAATTCTAATGAAATTTTTTGAACTTTAACAAAATAATTCTAAAATTAAAATGAAGAATAAGGGCCGGCCGAGTGGAGCGATGCTTAAGAACTGGCTTGGGATGCCAGAGGGCCCCGGTTTGGATCCCACATATGAGGGCCAGTGACACTGCCCTCCACAGCTAAGATGCTGAACAACAGCTCAACCTGGAGCTGGGCTGCAGGGAGTCGCCGGCGACAGCGTAGGCTGCAGCCCCTGTGGCAGTGGGTTGCCATGGGCTACCGTATGTAGCCAGCAGCCAGCGTGAGAGGCCAGCAGCCGCAGTGAGCGGCCGTCCAGAAGCCGGCGACTGATCTGCCTCCACCGGGAAGAGCGCAGTGATGGTGCCGACTTGGGCCAGTGAAGCAACGTCCTCCACAACTAGAATGAAGAACAAAAACGACAGCAACTTGTCTGTTCCCCTTCCCCCAATTCCCTAGCACTGTTCCTATCCCCCCAATTCCCCAATAAAAATCTTAAAAAAAATGAAGAATAAATAAAAATAGCAAAACTAACTTTTTCTTGAGTGTTCATGTGTGCTAGTTATTGGTTCCACCCATCATAATAATCATTATCATCATAACAAACTTTTAGGTAGAGACTGTTATTATCCCCAATTCCCAATTAAGGAAACCGGACCATGGAAAAAAAGGTGAATAAATTTGCTGAGTCACCCTGGTGGTCACTGGGGACCTGAGGTATGACTCCAAATACTATAAAAGTGAAGTCTGCACTATTACCCAATATTTGTTACTTCCCAGAAATACTTGAGGCCAGCCAGGGAAATCGGAAAAACAGTAAGAGGTTAGGGGAATAGGTGATTTGTCCTTCTAAATATGGTCTCTTGGATCAACCGTTAGAGGGGGATAATAAACACAGCTCACACAGGGCCAGAAGTAATACCTGTCCCTACTATCCAGAGTGGAAAATGACATAATGCATGGAGCACCAAATAGGCTATTTAGAAAGATTTTATTTCAGTAGTAAATTAACCCTAGACTAAATGCAGCTCTGGTTACACCTAAGAAAACTCAAAAGGAAGACCCAAAAGGGTCAAGCTGCTTCAGTACAACTTAATAGTCATCCAGAACATAGCTGAAGGGCAGTTAAAGGAAAACAAAAATACGCTACACCCAGGAAGTTAAAATTCACATTGTCTGGCATTCAATTAAATATTATCAAGCATGCTTAATAACATTATTGATTATATTCCTCAAACTGTCTTTCATATCCCCGTGGAATGTCAACTATAATTTAATAAATACATAATCATGGGATGTGGAGTACAGCATAGGGAATAGAGTCAATGGAATTGGAACAGTTACATAAGATTTCAGAGGAGTAGTAGATTGGGGGAGGGAGGTTATCACTTTGTGAGGGGTGTAAATGTCTAACTATTACATTGTTTTGTACACCTGAAACTAATTAAAAAAAATTATCAAGCATGCAAAGAAAGTGGAAAACACTACCCTTAATAAAAAGAAAAGTCAACCAATTAAAATGAACCCAGAATTGACACAGATGATAGAATTAATAGAGAAGAACATTAAAGCAGCTATTATGTTCAGATTCCATATGTTCAAAAGCCACATAAAAGATGTAATGTGCTAAGCAGAGACATGGTAGATATGAAAAAGATCCAAAGAGAACTCCTAGATAAAACTAAATTATTTCAGATGAAAACTGCATTGTATGAGAATGGAGACTATAGAAAATGAAACACAGAAAGAAAACAGACCAGAAAAAAATAGGAGGAACAAAGAACAATTGACTCAATACAAAACAAATAGCAGGTTGAGAGTTTTAAACCCAACCATATCAATAACCACATTAAATGTAAATGGTCTGACCATACCAACTAAAAGGTAGAGGTTGTCAGAATGGATTTAAAAAGTACAGCCTAACCATGTGCTACCTAAAGGAGAGCCTTACTCTCTTGCTAATCAGAGTGTACATGGGTTTGGATCAAATCTCTTCCTTTTGTGGGGAGGGGGATGGGTTTCAGACAAATGACTAGTGAAAGGGAAGAGAAAAGAAAGAGAAAAATCAAAATATTGGGGGTGCCAAAAAAATGTATACAAGTGGAAACTTTGGTCAATGTTGCTCAAGCAGTAGTTCGCCATA